>NW_020954557.1:8816888-8877967 GCF_900497805.2 Vombatus ursinus
CAGTCAATAGGCCACACCCGAGAACCTAGAAGGCCACATGTGGCCTTGAGGCCAAAGGTTCCCCCACCCCTGTGCTAGATAAATTGAACTGCTAACCTAAAAGACTTTGTGAAGAGACCTCAGGACAAAAGGCCACATGCATGGAGGAACACCAAGAGAAAAAGGCCACCACTAAGGAGGCAGTCCTAAATAGAGCTCATCTGGGGTGTGGTTCTTAGGGGAAGGAAGGAAAGTAGGTTGCTATGAGCTAACTTTCCATTTTGATCCTTGCTAACTAGGTGGTAATCTCAATTATTTTTTTTTAAGGCAAATGGGATTAAGTGACTTGCCCAGGGTCACACAACTAGTGTTAAGTGTTTGGTCTGAGGCTGGATTTGAACTCAGGTCCTCCTGACTTCAGGGCCGGTGCTCTACCCACTACATCACCTAGCTGCCCCTCAATTACTTTTACAGGCTAATTCTAATCCAGTCAATCTGAAGCTTGAATCTCATGTACTTTTCCATCTAATTAACAGGATATCATTTTTTTCTTTGCTGGTCTTTGAAATTCTCTGGCAAGAAAACCTCTTGGTCAATTCTTTTCCTTGCATTTTAGAATCACAGATCTCGAGCTAACCCTAACCCTAAATGCCTCCTAATCAAACTCTCTCATTTTATAGACAAGGAAACTGAGACCCAGGGAGGTGACTTGCCTAAAGTCACACAGGTAGTGAGCATCAGAGATGAGGTTTGAATCCAGGTCCACTTACTTGAGAATCATTGACTGTTGCACTGAATTGGGCTCTACTCTTTACTACAGCAGCCCTAACCAGGAAACAGTGCTAGGAGTGTGCATTGAAAAGTAAATGATTGGTTGATTCATGGTTCCAGAAGATAAGGGGGCAATCACAGCCCAGAAGTGTAACGAGCCCTTGGAACAGAACACTGAGATTCTGTGAGCTTTACAGACGAGATCTCAGAAGGGTGCCATTTTCATTTCCACATTAGCCCTCTGAAAACATTTTGCTACCAGAGAGTAGACAATACCTGCTCTGATTCTACATCAAGGCAGCACAGTAGCTAGAGCACTAGGCCTGGAGTCAGGAAGATCTGAGTTCAAATGCCACCTCAGACGCTTACTGTGTTACCCTAGACAAGTCACTTAACCTCTGCCTCAGTTTCCTCAATTGCAATATGGGGATTAAAAAATTGTACCTATCAGAAGGATCAAATGAGATACTTTTGATGTGCTTAGCACAGTGCCTAACATATAGTAGGTGCTTAATGAATGCTTGCTCTCTTTCCATCTGACCCTGTGCAAGTCACTTAACTTCTGCCTCAGTTTCCCCAACTGTAAAATGGAGATTAAAAAGAGTACCTATCTCCTAGGGTAGTTAGGAGGATCAAATGAGATAATATTTGTAATCCATATTGCATTACAAATATGTAATGCATATTTGTAAAGCACAGTGCCTGACACTTAGTAGGTGCTTAATAAATGCTTGCTCTCTTCCCCTTCTGAATTTGTCCCTTTGAAAAAAACAATGTACCTGCTGCTTAAGGCTCTGGTTAAATGAGCCCTGGTTAGCCAGTTGTCTGAACAGTGACCAATCACCAGATAGTTCAAGAAGCAACATCACATCATGTCATAATCCGAGGACACAACCAAACAATATCATTTACTACCTGCAGCAGCTTTCTCCACATAGTGAAGTTCATTGTAAAAGAGGGACACTTGATGGTACTTCTCTCTTACAACATTGGATATATAGTGCAACAGGGTTTGCTTTCGGTCTGTCGACTTGGTGTCTAGGAGCTGAAAACCAAAGGGAAGGGTTTTAGGTTCAGGTGTAGGAAATCTGGAAGGTTAAGAACTGCATAGCCCAGCAGGATGAACACCTTCTCAGGTCTTCCCAGATGAGACCTGGCCAGGAGCTCGTAGTTAAGACTACAGATGGAAGCCAAGTATTTTTGAGTAAATGAGTCCATTGGTTTGAACCCACAGGACTTCCCCAGCCAGTGGGTGTTATAACTCAAGGGTGTGATTCTGATCCCCTATGTGTATTTCACACCTCTCTACTTTCTTTGGATGGCACTGATTTTTCTTCCCACTCACCTAGGATAAAAACTGAAATGATCCAAGGTCAGCTTTTTTTCCCCCCAAAATTAACAGCTAGATGACCCTGTTTCAAGCAGATAAGGAGGAAGCAGGTATTGTGCAAGCTTCCTCCATTCAGCTGTGCTCTAGCACCCTTCTGCACTAGTCTGACCATCCCTGGGCCTCCTCGGAGTTGAGAGTGCTAAATACCCGTGACAAGGTGGGGCTAGAGCAAAAACAGGCAGAAGAGGTTCCTGGGGACTAGCACCTCACTCACTTTCAAACTGACATTTCAAAAGACTCACATTGCCTTTAAATGATAAATTCAGTCTATTGCTAGATTCTATTTGCCTGGCATCCAGCCCATGATCCCAATGGAGAATATGCAATATGAAACCTTTCCCAGTCCCACTCATACAGCGCAGGTGACAATGAATAGCACAGTATTCATCATAATGCCCCCTTCAATCTCTGCCACCTGTTTTCCCTTTGAGATTATTTGTTTTCTTTTATTTCACTTACCAGATCTAAACTCTGGAGTTTAAATCCATAAACTGCTCCCCGCTTACTGCTATTCATATAGTTACCAAGAGCCAAGATGATCTGCAAGGTAAATTTTTTAAAAAAAGAGAGAGAGAGAAGCATGTTGGTTCAGTACCCCCAGGCATTCCTATATACAGGCACATTAAAGGATGTGACTGACAGGCAGATTTTTAGATACATAGAAGAAAAAAATAGGGGGAAAAAAACTTTCACTTGCCTCCAGAATTTTCTTGAGTTTTTGGGATGACTTTATTGAGACAGAGGCTGCTATGATTGCATGCAGTTGCTAGATTAACATTAAAGAAGGAGGGAAAAAGAGACATGTTAACATTTCCAAAATTGAACTGGAATCTAAAATTTGACACAGGAAAGCTGAACTTCTGAACAGAGTGATTTCAACCTGCACATTCTGTGTCTGCTGCAGCTATATCATTATATATAAAGACTATTTTAAATCATTTTCTTCAAAACTCAATTTTCTCAAAATACGTAACTATCTGCTGGGAACATTCCCCACAGGTGAGAGTCAATACCATCTAGGAAGCCCTCATCTTCCCAGCTCGCCGTCTCATTGTGCAATAATATTTCTACTTTTAAACTAATGGGGAAGAGAAAGGATGAAAAAAAAAAGGGAGGGGGGAAATGAAGTAAGGTAGGTATGATTATCCTTAAGAGGCAGAGTCATATCGCAGACAGAGATCTGATCTTGGAATCAGTAAGACCTGCGCTCAAACCCTGCCACACAACTAGTTTGACCATAGGAGAGTCACAATCTTTCTGGGCCTCAGCTTCCTCACCTGCGAAATGAGAATAATACTTGTAATAACCATAGCACAGGATTGTTGAGAGTCTCAAATGAAAATGATGTCTATCAAGCCCTTGGCAAACCCCAAAACATTGCATAATTTTCAACTATTATTCTTTTCAACAGAAAGATTCTCCTTGGCAAGCAAGAAGCACTCAATTTTGAATTAGAAAATGGTTTTTGAAAAACAATCTAAAGTTTTTCCTAGTATGCAAGTGGCCTGTCTTTGTTAAATTACTCTATGCTAGACTATCTGAGTTGGCCAAGGAATCAATGACTATAAGTCTAATTAGCCACAAAGAGAATTTAACAAATTCCCACTTTTAAGATAATTTAAGAATTTCAAGTAAAATGCCTATTTCCAAAAGAAATAGGTTTGGTTTTGGTTTTTTGGGGAGATTTTGGTAAATGTGTCCATCATGTTTTCACTCTGGTCAATCTGGACAAGAGACCTGGTTGTTTTGGTGGGTTTGACAATGACTGAAGAGTCCAATTTCCAATTTCTCCTTCTCGTTATTTTTAGAGCTACCTTTGAAGTCTAACGGAGTTATGTGACCACAGCGAAAGGTACCCCACAGGGGAAACTGGCATTATTTTATCATCAATGAGCAATGGAAGCTCGTCAATTGATTTGATTGACTGAATAGGCAAGCAGCATGAGAAAAGTTGTAGTAAACATTTAAGTGTATGTCAGAGGAATTCTATTGTTTAGGGCTGGCACCCAGCCTGTTGCCCCACTTACAGGTGTGAGCATCTGGATACTTTCAGAGAAGTTCCCAATGAAGGCCATGATGGTCATCTTCTGCATGAGCCTTTCAATTTTACTGAACTGCATCATGAACCGATCCTCATCAGACAAGTTCTCCAAAGGCTTCCTTTCCCTCTCATAGAGCCGCAACACTTTCACTTCATTTTCAGTTGGTAGGAACCTCATCAAACACTCCACAAAGTCTACTGGCAAGGTCTTCAAGTCAAATCTGAGAAGACATATGTGAAATGGGTAGTGCTGAAAAAGAATGGGGAAAAAAACCCAACCTTGTCTTTATTCAGTGACCTCTGCTAACTCTGCTAAATGGGTCGGTCTTTTAGCATTTCTGGAGGTCTGAGACTTCTGAACCTCTAAACCACACAAATGCTGGTAGAGATATTGTGGGAACTCAGAATCTTGATGTGGTGCGACTGATTTCAACCAATTCTAATGGATGATCAAGCATTTGTGCACAGCATAGTGGGAAGAATGTAAGACTTGAAAGTCAGAAGAACTAGGTCCAAAGTCTCACCCGAAACCTTACTACTGTGAGGTAATGAGCCAATCCCCTGTCACTACTCTATGCTTCAGTTCTCTCATCTATAAAATGGAGACAATAATGCCCACAGTGCCACCCAGTGGGTGGGTTGCATTGTGAGGAAAGAAATTTGTAAACTAATATATAAATATGTGCTATTGTTAGGAACCCTGCATGAAAACCTGAACCATATGGAAGGTTCTCATTCTCAGCTAATGGGATCATAGATTGAAAGCTGGAAATGGAGGACTTCAGATCACTAAGTCCAACCTACTTATTGTACAAATGTGAAAACTGAGCCTCTGAGAGGTTACATGACCTGCTTAAGGTCACAAAAGCAATAAACAGCAGAGCCAGGATTGAAACCCAGGCCCTCAGATTCCAAATCTATCATTCTTTCTATTAAACCATGATGATAGCTTAATTTTCTTGGGAAGTCAAAGACTCTGCCTACCAATGGCATATTCCAAATGATCTGCAGGGACATGGCATGGCAGGGACTCAGTAAAACAGTAAATCAAATTTATTTTACTATGGTAAAGACATCCAAATAAATTTTTTTTTGAACTGAATTAACTCAGACTAGATATTCTGGTCTAAGAGTCACATATGTCAAATTTCTTAAGGAATTCACCTCGTTGAATATCCAACTCAGCCTCCACACTTCTGTTGGACAAAGAGTGGAGAGATAGGACAATGGAGTTAGTTCTTCTAGGAATTCCCAGATGTTAATGTTTGTAAAAATCAAGGCTATTTACATGATATAAGAACCCTTGGTAAATTCAGTAAAACAGTCTACCAAATCTATTTTACCTTGGTAAAGACATCCAAATAAATAAATTTTTTTTGACTGACTCAACTAAGACTAGATATTCTGGCCTAGGAGTCACACATGTAAAGTTGAAGGAATTCACCTGAATGAATATTCAACTCAGCATTTAATTTTAAATCTGAATTACCCCTGTTTAGAGAAACAATGGAATTATATTTAATAATCACAACACATCCCATTCATGTAATGTTTTTAAAAAAAGAAAGCTTAAATGTCATACACTAGCAAACCAAGTGAAAGTCTAGAATCTTCCTCTTATTTGGCTGCAGGACACTGGATTAGATGACTTCCCAAGGCTCCTTCTAATTCTAAAAGGCTACAATGATACGGCAGCAAGATATTATAATGACATCATATAGTTCAAGTCCTGAGGACTTTGTAATTACACAAAACACTTTCAATAGGTGTCCTATTCCCATATTAAGGTCACCATGACCTTCACATGACTGGTTTGATGTTCTTAATAATCAAGTAAATTAATGTGACACATTCAATGCAATCTAAGGGTGAAAATGAGCCAAGTTTTTTAAGGTCAGTCTAAAATGTGCTGAAAAACAATAGAAAACACATTCCTCTTTTTATGAATTTTCACATATGTCTACATCATATGTGCTTCTAGTATTCAATTAGATCATTCCAAAGATGCCAGGAAGTTCATGTTCAACAAATCTGGCTTAAATTTAGACACTTCGGAAAAAACTGACCATTTCACCATTTTTTTCCCCTAACACATGCAAAGCTTATATTGCATATGTTTGCAGAACCACTGTACCATGCAAACATAAGATAGCAGCTTTATATATTAATATAATAAATATATTAATTAATTTATTGATATATAAACAACATATATCAATATACTATATGTATAATTATACAAATTAACAAAACAATAAATATACATTTATATATTAATATAAAGAGAAAATAATCCAAGAGACATTAATTACCCATTCTAATTTTCTCTAAGGTAATTTTTGTTCCACCTGTTTAGCATTAGGATGTAATACAACTCAGAGTTTACGTTTTCCTTTTAAAGGAAATCTGTTGCTCATAGATACCAAGAACAGATGAGTCTTCTTATCCCTATAGAACCATTTCTGTTTTCTGCCAAGCCATAACTGTTTTATATATATATATATATATTACACATATATATATCTTTTTGCTTCCCCTACACCTACTTGAATATGTTTGTTCAGAAATATGCCCTTAACTTACACATGAATTGCTTTGCATATCTCATCTGCAGTCTTTCCAGCTTTTCTTAAGGTAATGGCAAGATTTTTGGCCCGATTTGCTTCTAGTAATGTTACTTTGTTTGATCCTTTCTGAGTTATCTTCTGTTTGCTTGAAGTAAGATCAATAGCAGGACCTTGGGCTTTTGTCTTGAATATTTCTTCAAATTCATCCACATTTAAATCCTGAAGGAAGAAAAAATTAAATTGGAAAATTGGTTCTATGTTTTTAATTTACTTAGAAAACCCCTGGAGAGTTTTTCAAGTATTAAACATTATGCTTATCAGAGATCTAGGAGTTTCTTCTTAATATTTTGCCTGAGACGAGCTTTGGTTCTTTTCCTAGTTTAAATTGGAACAAGACTTCAATCACAAGTGCATTAAAAGATAGTGACTATCTGCAGGTAACAACTGATTATTTCAAAACACTAATTAAACTGACTTAAGATGGCCATGACCATGAATTTCGATCAACCAAAGTAGTTGGTTCATATTGTGATATTTGGATCCTTACGCATTTGCAGAATGGATAAGGGATGGTTTTCATGTCATCTTAAAATTTATGAGGAACAAGGATTGTGTCATATGTATGTCTGACCCAATATATTTCAGGAACCTAATGAATAATGAATCCTACCACCTAAAAGAACACTGGCTCTAGAGTCCAAGAATTGGGTTACATGGATTAGGATAAATTCTTGCCTCTTTCACTCACCACCTGGGTGACCTTGACCTTTAAGTTGCTTAATCTCATTGAATCTCAATTTCCTCAACTGTAAGATGAAGAGGTTGGACCAAACAGCTTATGAGTTCTCTTCTAGCTCAATATCCATAGTCCTATTTCTCCTCAGTGTAACTGGAAATATGAGCATTAATCACATGCATGGTGAGATTTATCTTGGCTGAGCCAAGCTACCTTTGCTGGTCAGATCAGAAAGCAAAGCTCTACCCACTAAGGGCATCATTACCTCCAGAATTCTTTCATCATCAATTTCATTGAAGACTGTCCCATTGATCTGATTGGGTTTCAGAGCAACCCAATTAAAAACAGGCATGCGGAACTTTGTCTTGATTGGCTTCTTGATTTTCACAGCTAAAGGCATCAGAGGGAACAAAATTAAAATTCTGCAAAAAAACTGGGACCATCTGGAACAATCAAATAACAATCCTTGCAGATGACACTTCATCACTGGAGGAAAATGGGCAAGAGTCATTCAAAATTTTAAATTCTGAAAATAGTATGTGGCCTCTACGGACAAAAACCAGAGGAATTTTTAGTTCAATTTTCAGTTGGTTGATGGACTCTAAAACTGTCTAGGAACTAAAGAGTTGTTAGTTCCCCAAACCAACCCCCCCCCACTCAAGTTAGGCAATTGGATTACTGCATTATATTGTGAATGAATAAATTCAGAATAAAAACAGAACAAATGGCATTTTTTTCCTGTGAGTCCAGAAATTACTGCCAGCATTACTGGACAGCAGAAAATGTGAGTGAGCCCTCTGTGACTGAGCTCTGCCTTGCCAAATGTAAGCTGATTTGTAAGGTTAACTTCCTAAATCTTTGGTTCCAAGGTTCAAGTTTCCAAACTAATCTTTATAGGCTTTCATTAAATATAGATAAAGCTGTCCAAAATGCCAAGGATGTGCACTCAGGAAGAACAAAACCTTCAGCCAAAGCCATAAATTCCTGTGGATGGTTTGCATAATTTGGATTACACTGATGGAAAGATTAGTTTTGTTGCTAAGAACTCAATTCAAGGCAAACTTAGCTCAAACAGACTAAGCCCTATGAAGTACTGAAAAAAATGTTTAAGTAGACAAAAAGCACCAAGTGACCTTTACCTCTCTGGTCCTGGGTTTTCTTCATTGGTAAAATAGGGGCTAAGGTGCCTTCTAACTCAGTAAAAGCCAATGATCCTCAGATATCAAGGAATGAGCTAGGTTTCCAGGAACGGATTCCATACTTTTCTTCCTCTTCTCAAGAGCAAATTTTCAACAGGAGGTCAATTATTTTCCATATGTGATTATAAAATTTTAATAAAAATATTGATTTTCATTTCTTCTCATAAGAAGCAGGGAGGTCAATCCAGAAGAAATCAAATTAGTTTTCCTCAACTGAGGACAGACTAGGTGACCCACCAAAGATCCACTTAGTTAATTAAACAACATGAAGACATTCAGCTACAGTCTTCTCAAGTGAGTCATCTGAAGCACATTTTACTACTGGGAAGTTTCACCATTTGTCATCATTAATAAAGTAGGGATGACAAACTTGAATGTTTCAGGGCAAATAATTCAGTACATAGACATGTGAAGGGGTTTGGTTTTTTTCTTCCTTATTAGTCATTTTCCTTGCTAGTAGCTAAGGGAAAGGGGGAGAAAACATGTTGCCTCTCATTCCTCCAGTGTCACAAAGGCCATATAAACAGCAGGAATGTCATCATATAAATCCATACAAAAGCATGCAGGAACACAGACACAGCCTTTACCAAATCAGGCCTTTATACCACAAAATCTATCACTATCTCCCACTAGTTCTTAGTCCTGTGAACTTCAGTTCTCTTTCTTTAGGGACAGAAGAATTCAGGCCCTGCATGAGGGTGGTATGGTGGTGGCAGGAGGGGAGCAGAGATGGGAATTCTACTCAAGGTCTCCCTTGTCTCTTCTCTGGGGTGTGACATTTTAGCAACCTAAGAAAAGCCTGTCCTCTCCATTCGGGCTTTTCTTGTGCTTCAGTTTCAAAAACAATACTGGTTTTAACCCTATTTCCTCATATCATCAGT
This sequence comes from Vombatus ursinus, assembly GCF_900497805.2. Taxonomy (NCBI): domain Eukaryota; kingdom Metazoa; phylum Chordata; class Mammalia; order Diprotodontia; family Vombatidae; genus Vombatus; species Vombatus ursinus. The sequence goes on from NW_020954557.1 coordinate 8,826,453, forward strand.
GAGGGAAAGTCAGTATTGGCCTTAAGTCTCTTAACCCTCATAGTGGTCCTCCACTTAAGAAGTGGATCTTTATAAACTGTAAAGGAACCACCCTTTTGCTGTGACAGATGCCATTTCCAATAGAACTGACATGGGGGTGGGGATAGAGGCAGGGCTCAGAGACAGTCACCACCCATAAACCCCTGCCCAAGCCAGAGGGAGAAGCTTTGCTGGTTTAACAATTGACAGAGCAACAGAGCAAGGTAGAAGGGTAAGAATAAGCCTATAGTTTGGTGGGTCAGCATATCTTGGCACTGCTATTAAGTCTTTTCCTATGCTAAAAGTGTGTGACTCTCCCAGACATCAGAGGCCTGGAAATTCAGGGATTCAAGATAGTTACACCTAACTAAGAACACTTCCTTTTCTCATGAGAAAGAGAGTCTGCATACGAAACCAAGACAGAAAGCCCTGAAACAAAACAAAACAAAGCAAAAAAAAAAGAAAAGAAAAAGAAAAATCTTATCTACCAATTCAGCTAAAGAAGTCTGGGGCAAAACTGTAGAGAAACAGTAAGCCAACATCAGGACTCTCCTCAAACACAACGTCAGAATGTAATGAGTCTGTCCTTAAAATAACATGGAGTGAAAAGATGTCAAGGCACAGAGCAACTGACAGGAAGACGTGGGTAAATACTTAAAAACACTTAGTGAGAAGGAACCTACAGAAAAGCTTGATTGGCCCATCTTTTGTGGAAGCAGAGGACAAAGGAAATAAAACAAAAATTAGACATGGTTAGAGTCATCCAGTTCATCAGTTCATGCACTCTTAGTACTGTACACCATGCTCATCCTGACCCAGCACTTCACAACTAAATGCTGAGTGAGACAAAATCTTTACAGGCCTGCATCAAAGCATTTTTTACCTTTTCTTTAGTAGACCCTTATTAGAAAACAAACAGACCAAACACTTAATTGTATTTCACAGCAAGAACCCCCAACAGCTATAAAACTATGAAAACACAGTTGGGGGTGGGGGGGATGGATGATATCCAATCCCATAGGATATGAATAGTCTTTTGTTTTTAAACAAAGAATTCATATGAACTGAGGCCCACTTTTTACATAAGACCCACACAGTACATTCATATATACATGAACAGAGATGTTTAACTTTATAACTTTATAACCAACTGGAGAGCTCCGGACTGTACGGCTTATCTAGACCAGGACATTAATGTAGCCCCCATGCAGATGCCTCAGCCTGGGAGAAAAAGCCAGATATGTTTGGTAGGTGATGCCCAAAAGCCACTGGAATCTTCTTGTCCCCTCAAAGATTCACAGATCTGTGGAGTGAGTCTTCCACTTAGGCATGAGTAGTAGTAGTATTGTATCTGTAAATGCAAATAAATACTCCACACATGGGCTTTTAACAGAAGCTTCTTCCAACCCAACCCCCCCTTTATCTAAAAGGAAAACACTCTACTGCTGCTACATATGTGGGTATGGCCTGCCGCTGCCTGTGCTGTCAAAGTCCTAATGAATTCTGAGCTGCCACCAAACTCATGATGGGCACAGGTCTGTGCCAAACTGTCCAATCTCTCTGCCTCTCATCATTAAGGAAATACATTCTGATAAACCTCCAAGACACATGGAGAAGAATGGTTAATGAAAATGCCAGCCACACATATTGCAAATCTAATAAGATGACATCAGTGCTAATGGACACTATTACCCACCAGGTCATTGGGTGTGGGCACTCAGGAGTTAACCAATTCCTTAAGCAATCTCCCAATTCCACAAGCTAGTGACCCATCATTTGGAGGCCCTGCTACCGGTTGACATCCTTCTAAATGACAACTGGCATACAGGAAAGAAGATTAATGGCAGCAGCTTTGAAAATAGCTGTGCCTAGACATGAAAACAGCTGAGGCAGAATTAAACTCATAAGGGGCTTTTGCACCCCATGGCAGTATCAAGCAAAACAAGACTACTGGTTTAAATTTTTTAAATCATGGGAAGATCAGAGATAACTTAAAAAAGTCAATTTGCTGAGCCAACGGTCAACCGGAAGGTGATTCTACATCTGACCCTCCCTGCAACCAAGTTCATTTGTTCTATCACTGCAGGGCTGAATGATAATGTTAGGACAAACTCAGGAGGAGACAGAGGTGAATGTCAGCCCATATGGTACCACATCACACTCTACCAGCCAGAAGAGATGCAGAGCCAAATCAGCAATTCAACAACAGATGTATCTCACAACTTGGGTGCTCTTTTTATAATGCTGTAATGGAAAGCCTAATTAGGAGGCTCAGGTATGCATGAGGGGTTATAGTATTTCACTTGTGATCACTAAGACAGGTCTGTCAGCTAAATGGATTCCAGGGGGTTGGTTTTGGTGGAGGTTTTTGCGGTTGTCATTCTTAAAAAACATTTCATCATCCACCAGTTCCATGATGAATCCAGCCTTTTCTTTTTCAGAAGAAAGAAAAATTCTAGGAGAAAGTGGTAGATTGGAAGAACATGAAGAGGAGAAATAAGTCATGCATTTCTTCTGAATGTTTTGGGGAAGGTCCTCCACCTGCCCTTTTAATAAGAGCTACATAAATGGAAGGGTAAAACCTAATAGTACTAGTTTGATGATAACAAATTTGTGCTACCAAAAGGGATAAGCTAAGCAGTCCTAATGGCCTCCTGGTGACATGGCTAAGCACTTTTCAAGGGATTAGGAGTCTGAACATACACTGTTATATGCATGGCTTATCTGGGATACTGTTGCCTTGTGGGCTTTGGCCAGGAAATTCTGAGATGGAAACTACTGTAGTGAAGTTTCATTGTCCAGAAAAAGCCCAACAGGTGCAGATGGGCCAGCCGGGGAAAGCCCCACCATAGCCAGGGGAGAGAGTCCTACTTGTCAGAATAACCTCCAACCTCTTGAAACTGATCTGGTTGGGAAACACTTTTTTATTCTACACATCAGGTGAGGCTCAGAGCAACTCTGAACACCCAGAGGTGCGTGCACCTGTGAAAAGCACGTTGACTGGTAAAAGAGATTCCATTTCCTAAAGAAAAAGTCCTGTGATTCAAAATTAAGGATTTATATTTCAAGGCTTAAGATAGAATTTACTTTTTTAAAATTGTCTCCTGGTAAATCTATGTGCAACATGAATTCTTCTAAGGCAGCTGAAGGAGCTGAGAAAGGCTGCTGTTGGCAATCCATGAGACCAAACTCTAATGCACTTAAATAAACTAATGTGATGCCTACGGGCCTACAATACACAATTACTGTGAGGAAAGCAGCATTCTCCATTTTACAGACAAGATACTCACTGTCCTTGATAAAACTAGCTGGAAGATCTTTCTTCTCTGAAAGCACAGGGCTTTGCAGGAAGTAACCACTCAAAAAAAATATTTTCTGTGTGAATGAACAAAAGTGTATTCACCTCTGAACCTGGACATCATCCCCTTCCATTGGCTTTGGCCATAGCAGTGGGGGAGGACTTGAACAACATCTGAAAAGCAGACTTACGGGAGTTCAAGGACCACCTAGAAAACAACTTTGGCCCTAGGGAGAGAGTGTCACTTGGGAATGGACAAAATAATGGCTAATGACTGATTCTAAAAGCAGGCATTTTCATTCCAAGCCATATACTACCAAGGTTCCTTCCAATACAACTCCCATCCTTTGGGAGAACATCAGAAAAAAAAGTAAAGGTATCCTCCTCTACACAATCTTACCTGCTAATCCTGAGTTGAAAACCACTGTGGGGGAAGCTGTGCCAGGCAATGGGGGTGCCGATGGAGGAGGTGGGGGTGGTAGAGGAGCTGGTGGAGCATCAGCAGCTGGTCCTGGGAGAGGAGGTGGTGGAGGCGGAGGTGGGGGCGGAGGAGGGGGTGGGGGCACAGGTGCTGTCACCGGGCCATTTTGAACTAGCAGGGGGAAAGAAGAAACAATTTACTTGAGAAGGTGGCAAAGAGATGGGAAGGTTTACTCTTCAGGATCTTCTCTCAGCATGGCTGAAAACAAATATCTAAGGCAGGAAGTTCTTAATCTTTTTGTATCAAGATCCCCTTTGGCAGTCTGGTGAAGACTATGAACCCCTCTCAGAAGAATTTTTTAAACAATCAAAGGAAATGCAAAATTTTCAGTTAAAGGTTAGGGAAATAAAAATATAATTGTTTTCCCCAAGTTCTCAGGTCCCCTGAAAGCTATCCATGAACCTCAGGTTAAGACAGCTGATCCAAGGAAGATAGCAAGTTTCCAACGGATTCTCACTGTATTCAAACTTCTAAAGTCAAAAAGTAACAAGAAAAGATGAATTAGAAAAGCATTTTAAAGGCCTCAAATGTAAAAGGCAAGGAATATGTCCCATATGTGGTGTGACTATAAAGCAATTAGATGGTTAATTTATCTTTAACGCACTCTGTCACTTTCAGGACAATTTAAGCCAAAATCTTATACTTCTTTCTGATGTACAAATAACTCTGAGTTCTTAGGGGCCATGATGTCTGAGTGTAAACTGACAAAACCTAAAAGCAGGAAAAGTTTCAGAGTGGGCTCCATGGTACTGGTTTGTCTGCTTTCCAAGGATCAGCCAGGCTAAATTCAGAGAGGCACATTCCCTGGTCATAACAAAGTGAGTTGCTCTGTCCAAAGCAGCTCGTTACCATCAACTGTCTATTAGGGCACGGAGGGGGTTAGGGTCTACATTGACAAAAAGCATCCCCACAGCAATGAAGCTTTGAATAGGTATACCAGAATTTATATATACAAATGAGTACCCAATGAAGAGGTCTACATACTTACTGCAATGATACAGCCATTGTTTCACTCTCCCCCCCCCCCAAAAAAATCCTGGAAACTTCCTCTTGGAAGTTGCCCAAGAATCAGTTTAAAATTCCCCCACCTCCACACATTCTCTTGTTACTTTGTAATATTAGCTAACATTTACATAGGTTTTCAAAACACTCCAAATATTATCTCTTTTGACTCTCAACAACCCTGGGAGTTGGTGCTACCGTTATTCCTATTTTGCAGATGAAACTGAGGCTGAAAGCAGTTAAGGGTCACACTACTATTAAGTGTCTGGGGTGTGATTTGAACTCAGGTTTATCCTGACTCTAAGTTTAGCGCTTTTACCCACAAGACTGCCCAGATGCCTCATTTCTGACATAAAATCATATAGCCTACCTTAAGTATTCATGTTATTTACTAGACTTGATTTTGAATTACTCTTGGTTATTATAAAAATTAAAAAAAAAATCAAGTACATGATACAAAACCAGCAAGTGTTATCAATGAGGAGGATATTTACAATAACGATAACATTTATATATGCATATATATTTATATAGTGCTTTAAAGTTTACAAAGCACTCTACAACAACCCTGAAGTAGGCAATACAAGTAAGATTAACCTCACTTTATAGAGGAGAAAAGTTCTGGGAAGTTAACCATCTTACCCACAGTCATACAGGCCCTAAGTGGCCAGACTAGGATTCAAATCCAGGTCTTGCTAACTCCCAACCTAGAGCTCTTTCTCCTAGCTACAACACATAGCACATTCTGAATAATTTTAAAAGAAGAAATAAAAAGGTAACTCTTACGAATGGGGTCAATGGTTAGATGATTGTTATTGTTCAGTCATGTCTGTCTCTCTGTGACCCCATTTGGGGTTTTCTTGGCAAAGTTACTTGGATGGTATGCCATTTCCTTCTCTAGCTCATTTTACAGATGAGGAAACTGAGGCAAACAGGGTTACATGACTTGCCCAAGGCCACACAGCTAGTAAGTGTCTGATGCTAGATTTGAACTCAGGAACCTTCCTGACTCCAGGTCCAGTGCTCTATCTACTGTCCTAGTTAGATGGCTAGGATCTGTTAAGTTTCTTATCTTTCTTTTTTTAAAAATCAGTCACATAACTTTACCTTTACCAGCCAAATCTTATATGAGCTGCACAGTGCTCAGGGCACTGTGAACATTCAAATATTGTATAAGATTTTTTTTTTTAATTTAAGGCCTTCTTTACATGAGAAAGCAATAACAAAATACAAACTGAATGAAAAAAAACCGGACTACCTCTTTAAACCTCTGCCCTTTGGAGGCTTGCCAAAGGTCAGACTACAAACTCTCAAGACCATCACAGCTAAGAAGTCAGGCAATGACCTTCCCACTGCTGCTACCAATTTCAGTTCTTAGGGTTTCTTACCTGCTTCTGATGTTGCTGTGGATGGAGGTAGTGGTGGGGGAGGTGGTGGCGATGGTACTGAGGAAGGGGTTCCGGAGACTTGTCCCACATAGGTGTTAGGACTAGCTGTTGCCTCTGCCACTGCAGCCAATGTCCCAGAGGCCACAACTGGAAGAATGGAGATGTCCCCATCCCCTTTCTTCTGGATTTTAATGGTCCCTTGTTTCTCCAGTTCATGAATCTTTTTTTCCAGGGTAGACTGCCTTTGAATGGCTTCTTCTTTTTCTTTGACCATTTTTCTCAATGTGTGAACTTGGGTGTTTGCATCTTTGTAGATTTCCTGCAAAAGAACTCAGTCAAGAACCTATGACAGGAGAACCAGGACTGCTAGCAGCACTGCACTGGAAAACAACTGAGGGTGGCCCCTGCAAAGGAACATTTCTAAAATCTGAAGGTGAAGATATAGATGTCAATATAAATTATGCAGAGCTCTATAAGAAACAAGAAAAGTGCTCATTACTGATATACAATATGCACCATATTTTAATTCAGTGTTCATTTGTATATAATAGCACTTTACACTACAACAGTCAATTGCCAATTAGCCATGGGTGGAAAAGAAGCGAGGCATAGATCATCCAAAAAGAATTTTAAATTTTAAGTTGACTTTGGAACAAATCATATAATTTCCTTTTTCAAGTAGGTAATTGCCTTTCCTAATTGTGCTCTGCATCAGCTAATTATAAAATTAGGTTTAGCTTCCCAAGATTATACCAGGTGAAAAAAGGAAGGAAATGGCCCAAGAAGCATGTTGGAGGGAAGCCAGGTTGGATTCAAAATATACCCAGGGATAATGCACAAAATAGTTCATGAATAACCAGAGGTTGACTGTACTTGGTTTGTTGCATAGATCCTTATAATTTCTCCCTGGCCAAGATTCAGGGCTCACTGTTGCTTATCCTCATTTTCTAGAGGGTGATATGGATAACAAAATAATCCAAAGACTGTATCACCAAGTGATCATTTCTAGAGTCCAGGTTTTAAACAGAAAAGAAAGTTACTACCACTTTAAGCAAATGCAACCCTCCTCCCCAACCTCAGTCCCTTCTTAGCGGGGTCTGAAGAGGGCCTTATATAGACCTTGCTTGCAGGGACTTGCGTATGTGATCTCTTAGCCTAGACCTCCAGCAGACAGTCAAACATTCTTCACACCCTGTCTACTATTAACAACATGGGGATCTCCATGTGAATTAAGTCCATATGTTAAAACTTGGTTTCTATGGTGTGCCAGAAAGTAAACTCACTGGAGTTAACTGCAGGAGATATAAATATATCTAGCAAAGTACCTAGATTTGATAATCATCGCATAAGTCCTCTGTCATTTTATTAACAGTGGTGTATGTAAAGTGCAGGCCATGAACTAGAAGCCTTTGACAACCTTTGACTTTTTATGCTATGCATGGCTCCAAGCACATGGCTGGCACTTCAGAACTACTTAAATCACCACGGAGAACAAAAGCAATGCCAAATAAAATATCTGAGCTTGTTGACAATAAAAGGGATTTATTTTGAATTTTTCGTTAGATGCCACTGAGTCCTGTCTATGTTATGATTTCATTGTTTCCATGGCAGCCAAGAAATCTGGTTTCAAATGGAATTAAAGAAAAGCAATGCAAAGAAACTTAAATCCTAATTTAAAAAAAAGTGGCATCAATCAGATTCATATTGTGTTTATATTTCCAACCAAATGCAATACTGCACACAACTGACTCATGCCATTGCCAGATGAGAAAGGATGGTTAGTGCCAATCCTTTGCTAAGAAAATACTGAACTCTTAGTACCACGTTTCACATATTTGGGTATATCAGCTCTTGCTCTACATGTCCACTTATCTGTATATCATCTCATCCTATAAACACGTTGTATCATTCTATTCTCCTGAAAATTATTTATTCTACATCCAACAGGATGAAAGCTTGAAATCACTCCCTGGAATTTTGCATCTGGGCAAACTGTCATTGTCACACTTACTCGGACAACATCCAACTCCTTGTTTCTCTGCATGAGCTGTTTTTCCAGTTCCACAATCTTGGCCATGGCTTCATTCTCTGTGTCTTGCAGCTTTTCAGACAACTGGAAGAGTTTAAAAAGGAGCTATATCACTATACAACATGGTCAAGACACACAAAGAGTTACCTACTTCTAGGGTTCAGAAAACACTTCTCACTGTTATCCTGCCTTAGTACAGTGATTCTCAAAAAATATGATCAGTACATCATGAGAGTTTTCTAAGTCATCACTGGATTATCACAGACTATTAAGATTTATAGTATGATTATGTCTATTTTTTCTATGGGCAAGAACAATTACTTATGATAATTATAAATAGAAATGAGTTCATGAGTTCGTCAAAAGCAGTCCTCTTTCTATTCATTCTGATGAAGAACAATGACCTATGGGGTTTCCTGCCCCTACCAAAGTATGCCACCTCTCTTTGTAGACTGATTTACAACCTGAAAATTAAGTATGGAAGACACTAATTGGAAACAAATGAAAAAAAAAGTACGTGTGTGTGTGTGTGTGTGTGTGTGTGTGTGTGTGTGTGTGTGTGTGCATTTGAAAGAGAGACACACACAGAGAGACATAGAAGCCAGAGACAGACAGAGAGAAGAATGGGGAGAGGAGGGAGAAAAGGAAGAGGGAGAAAATGAGAATTTACAGTGCTGCTGTTTGGAATGGAGGTCTTTCAGGAAGGAAATACTGAGACTGAATTCATATCCTGAGGAGGATGTGCCAACTAAGTAACTATTATTTAGATATACAGGGAGATGTTACTGACTCAACTACTTGGTTTAAGTACAAGCAATGAAGATGCCGATTTTCAGCTTGCTTTGATGTTCTGTAAGGGTGCAGTGACCAAATACCTGGATTATATTTTCTTGAGGAATCAAGGAGAAGATGGATTATTCCCAGAAGGGGGCAACACTATTCTTTTTAAGGAGGGAAAATGCCTCAAGACAAATAACACGAAAGATACTTCATTTCTTGTCAATAGCTCATATTTACCATGAAAAGGTCTCACAGGGCTTCTAGTTAGGTCTCTATTTTCCCCTAAACTTAAGCAGTCTGAGATAACTTATTCTCCTCCTCCATCTAAAAGGATATTTCCAAAATAAAAAATAAATAAATAAAAGGATATTTCCTTCTCACTTTGAAGCAACCAAAACAGACAAACATACCATCATAGGATCATAGATTTAGAGAGGGAGGGGACCTTAGAGACCATCAATTCCAATCCTCTCATTTTACAGATGAGGAAACTAAAGTACATCAAGGCTGAGTAACCAACCAGACCAGGATCATCCAGCTAATAAGTGTTTAAGAGTGGGATGAAACCAAGTCTTCCTGACTTCGAGTCCAATCTCCAAAATATTACACACAATATAGTGCCATGGATAGCTAGGTGGTACAGTGAATAGAGTGCCAGACCTGGAGTCAAATTCCTGAATTCAAATCTGGCCTCAGACACTTAACAGCTATGTGACCCTAGGCAAGTCCCTTAACACTGTTTGCCGCAGTTTCCTCATCTGTAAAATGAGCTAGAGAAGGAAATGGCAAACCATTCCAGTATCTTTGCCAAGAAAACCCCAAATATGGTGAGGAAGAGTTGAACACAACTGATAATGACTAGATAATGACAGCAAAATATAGTGTCTTATACATCACAAAATGCTTCTTTCACAACAACCCAGTATTACAAGCACTGACCATCCTAATGTGGGATTGGGGGAGAGCTGGGATTTGGACCTGTGATTTCATTGTTATGGAAAATTCATGAAGATTGGCAATTCATAGGTCACTAAGAGTTTTCAAGTTTCCAGATTAACTTGACCAGAGTGACATAATTATTTAATGTCTGAGGTAGGTCTTGAATGTAGGTTTTCCCAATTCCAAGGCTGGCCTTCTACTGACTCACCACCCTTCGACTATCACTTATCCTCATTTTACAAACAAGGAAGCCGAGGCTCAGAGAAGCTGTGAATGCAAAGACTAAACTCGAACTCAGGTCTTTTGACATCAAGTAGAGGACTTCCTTATGCTACATAGGTTCTCAAAATTAAGCCTTGCATTTTAGAGCTCCTACTTTGACTCCTCAGTCTGCCCACATTCAAATGAAAAGCCACCTAGACTTTCTCAAACTGTTTCTGTTTTAGCGCACATGTTCATGCGAGAAGCCACAAGAACTCCAAGTACATTTGTATACAACACTAAATGGTGTTCTGCCCTGCTATGAGGAATTTGTAATTTCTGCACAAATGAGAATTTCTGGTCCAAAAGACAACTATTTATGGCTCAGGTTACCAAGTGATTCCAGCTGTAGCTTCAAATTAACTGAAACAAATAACTTGGAGCCCATTTACATTCTCATCAAGTAAACTTTAGTTAGCAGCAACGTTGCCTTCTGTGAAAACTCTCTGACTCAGAAAGGAGAGATGGTCTGCACTCTTGAACTTCATCATCCCGCCCACTGGACTCTATCATTAGCCCTGAATCTCACACCTCTCCAGTATCCCCTACCCCCGGGGTTCCTCCTTCCCTCTCGTTAGAGAGGATGGAGAATGTTGTGGAGGGCGTCTCCCAGATCCTCCATTTATTGAGGGGGCCATCTTAAAGGGGCAGCAATCTTATCATTTCCCCCTAGGCTACATTCCTGGACTTTATCATGCCCCCTTGCCAGGTTTCCTTTCCCTTTCCCTTCTTTTAGCTTTTTTTTATGTGTTGGTTTTCCCCAGTAGATTGTGAGCTCTCTAAGGAGAGGAACTGTCTTTTACCTTTCTCTGAATCCCAAGCACTTAGCACAGTGCCTGGCACATAGCAATACCTAATAAATGCTTACTGATTGATTGAATCATGAATGGAGACAGGTCAATTTTATCCAAAGAAAAGAAACAAGAGACAGGCCTGTTGATTTCTTTGAAAATTATATCATTGGGGGCAGCTAAGTGGTGCAGTGGATAGAGCACTGGCCCTGGAGTCAGGAGGACCTGAGTTCAAATCTGGCCTCAGACACATAACACTCACTAGCTGTGAGACTCTCTGCAACTCACTTAACCCCAATTGCCTCACCAAAAAAAAAAAAAAAATTTGTATCATTGAACTAAATCCATTTATATCTTAAAACAAGTGCATGGTAGAAATGTGAAGGTATACAGCATGGTACAGATGATCTGTGACGTGCATAGAAATCATGCCTCATAGATATAGAGCTTAAAGGGGCCTCAGAGGTTACTTAATAGAAGGCCTTCGTTTTACAGAAGAGGAATCTGAGTTAAATGACAAGTAGCAGTATCTAGCAGACATGGGATTTGAAGCCAAATCCTTGACTCCAAATCCAGAACTCTTTCTACTACCCCCCCCACCCCATGCAACTCTCTTCATAGACTCTCATGTACAAATTCATGGGACTATTATTTACAATATGCAGGATCAAAGAGCTCATATATAAGTTGCATTTTTTTTTTAGTCTTCTGAGTTCTCTCTACCATCTCCCTCTCCTATAGCTGCCATCAAAAATTAAGATCACAGAATCATAGATCCAGAGCTGGAAAACATCTCAGAGGTGATCTAGTCTAACCTGCATTTTTTATAGATGAGGAAAATGAGGCCCATCAAAGTTAAGTGACTTTACCCATGATACAGAGATACTCTGATATATCAGAGGTGGAATATGAACCCAGATCCTCTGATTCCAAAGCCAAAGCTCTTTCTACTCACTGCGCTACTGTTCTTCCCTAGTCTGACTCAGTCAAAGTAAGTCAATTCAGGATAAGAAAACCTGCCTATTTTGAATGAAATCCCTGGAATGTTTGTTGTTGTTGTTCTTTGTGTCTAATTCTCCATGACCCCATTAGGGGATTTCTTGGCAAAGATTTTGCAGTAGTTTATCATTTCCTTCTCCAGTTCATTTTGCATATGAGGAAACTGAGGCAAACAGAGTTTAGTGACTTGTCCAGGGTCACACAGCTAGTAGGTGTCTGAGGCCAGATTTGAACTCAGGGAGAAGTCTTCCAGTCTCCGGGCCAATCACACTATCCACTACACCACCTCGCTGCCCGTGGCGCTATATAAATGTGTAATATCTGGAATCGACCAGAAAGGTTTTCCATGTTACCCCTCATATGGTTCTTGGCCCCAACTAACTACCCTTCTACTCTTCCTGAATTCTGCATGTTCACTTCCTGGAAGATCAATCTTGTTCCTAGTTTTGTGAACAGTGAAATATGAGTGAGGACTGTTTTTTTGTTGTTGTTGTTTGTTTGTTTTAGGGGAGGTGGGATGTATTTACATGAGAAATGTTTTCTTCCAGTTCTTCAACCCTCTCCAAGGCTGCATTCTTGGTTTCCGCATCTTCCAGCAAAGCTCCCACATCAAATACATTGTCCAGGTAAGCCTGAATCTGCACCTGAAGCTTGTCACTTTCTGTATGTTTCAGCTTCTGAAATTCAAAGCACATGGTCAATTGGAGCAGGCTTGGAAAGAGGAAGCAAACAGTGGCCATCCACCCCACATTTGTTTTGTTGATTTTTTGTTAAAAATGCCCAGTCCTCCTTCAGCCCCTCCATAAGAATTACACGGGGTCATCTCCAAGGCCATGTGGTCATTCCTATAGGGGATATGGCATCTAATAAATCAGTGCCCTTCACCCCAATGTGGAATACGTTTATATAGGTGAAATGAGATTAAAATGAAATATCAAAAACAGCGTTGAAGAGGGGGCAAAAAGACATCAAAAGTGTAACCTGAAATCTAAGGAGATTTTTGTATTGGGCAGGGGTTTCTGGCTGAGTAAAAGGTGGGAGGTTAGATAGCTTGATTCTACAGTGAATTCAGGACTTCTTGATTAACCCCTTGAGTCACAACACGGCACCAACCATTACAGCCCCTCAAAGCATGGTTCCTAGGAAACTGCTACCAAAGTCAACATAACCAAAGGATGCCTCAAGACTACAAAGAGAGCACAAAGAAAGAACCTGACGTTTCTTTCCCATACTCAGTGTAAACTGTTCCCTGATGCCAATGAAGATTAAGTAGAGTAATATATAGAGCACTGGACTTAGAGGCAGAAAGACTCAAATTAGAATCTTGTCCAGACAGCTACCAGCAGTGTGACCCTGGGCAAGTCATTTAACCTTTCTCAGAGTCAGTTTTCTCATCTATAAAATGGGGATAGTCCCAGAATAGTACATCATTCTACCCCAAGGGATCAAAGTCATTAGCTGGAGAGTGAGATAGAAGTCTTAGACTCTAGGAAAATCCATGCTTCTGGTCCACAAAGACCCTCATTTTGTTTCAAAGGGCAAGGGGGACATTAAATTAAAGGAATGGCTACTGCAAGCATTTCTTCCATTTCTTGGGTGTGACTGGATTCTAGTCCTACAAGCTGCAGTTTTAAAAAATGCTGAATTAGCTCCTGGGGATTTTCAAATTTTGATTTCATGTGCGGAAGAATATACTCAACACCAAGGATTAAGATCAATGACCTCTCTAGGGGGTCACCTGCAGACCCTTGCAGCCCTCCATCCCTTTGTTTAGAGACTATGTAATCAGATTAATGAGTGTGTGACCAGCAACCAAGATTTAGACAGTTGCAGATAGATGAGAAATCAAAAAGGAAATGTGAGGTTGGGAGCAGTGCTCTAGACTACTCATAAATAAAAAGTCAATACAACTACTGTTGGGAGCTGATAACACAATGCATTAGGCTTTAAGAGCGGATTCTGCGAAGTTATACCCTGCAGATATCCCAGGGGCATTTAGGCTCACTGTCTCAGCCCATTTGGGAAGTTTCAACCAGACTTTCTAAATCAGATTATGGTGGAATCTGAAGTCTAAAGCAGGACATAGGAACTTCAGGAACAAGGTAGGCACTCTGCAAGGGAGCATGAAGTCATACAGATATGGGACCATGCCTCTTCATACCCCTGCTCCCAGAATGAAAAACTTCTGAAGCAATAACCACCATCTAAAATAAAATGCGTCAGTTCCTGGGTAGGTTTCCCAAGTTGCTTCCAGCTTTATCTGTATGATATAACGATTTGCTATGCACTTGCAGTAGTCATGGTCTTTGACTTTTACTGCCCAGAAGGTGTCCTGGCGTAGCTCAAAGCTTGCACAGTCCAGTAGTCTGGGCTCAGAGCGAGAACAGAGGCTGGACTGCGCCCTCAGAAGCAGCTGCAGCTGCAGCAGCTTAGGGCATGTGTGGGGTTAGCTAACTCTGCTACTAAGAGGCTGCTGCTGGCAAGAGACAGGCTGAGGTCTCAGGAGCTCTGAAAAGAATCCAGTTTTATTGGCAGAGAAGCTCACAGAAGCAGAAGATCACGCAATACCCCGATTTGATCCCTTTAGACAGCATGGCAGCAGTTTGCTGGACCATATTGAGGTCCTGATTGGCTGAATAAGAATTGGAGAGTAATCAAATTCTTTTCACTTTGGAAATATGCTAATTAGAGGTGGTCACATAAATCAAATGCCATAGTACAGCCCTGTGGTCTCAGTAATACTCACATCCAAGTATTCATCCAGGCCTAATTTGGTGAATTCATACTGGAGATGAACTCTGAAATTCATATCTTCAACTGAATGGACTACAATATTAATGAACTGCATAGATGCCACCTGAAAGGAAATGAACTCGAGGTTAGAAGCACTTCAGCATCAGCCCCATCGCGCGCCTTCTCCACCCAATCCTGTGGGGAAGCTTTTCCAAGAAAACAATTTCTCATCTGACAATTTTGCAACCCTATTTTCATTCATTTCTCATCCTTGCCAGTGTGTTATGCTGAGCCCTCTCACCTATCTCCCCCTCTCTAATGAACTCCTAATCACAACTCCATACAAGTACTGATTTTACTCCCAAATTCCCTATGCCCATATACACCTTCTAACCCCAAAACCCTCCCAAGATTAACTAGGTTCCCACCATGGAAAATGAGTAATATAGATCACTCAATTCCATTTTCCTTTTGTAATAGAGAAACATATTTTTACAAAACATAATTAAAGATACCTTGATAACTATTTTTCCCAAGGTTGTTATGTAGTACCTTTCTACCGAGAAAGCTTAAGCCCTTGAGGAGAACTACATTTATTTTCCCTCTAAGAATGATTCCCATCTTCTGGGTTTTATGAATGTTTTCCTTGGTACATATTCTTCCTGTAGAGGTCATCTATCACTTAGTTGTAGCTGCTTATTTCTTTAAGGTACATAAACAGTCTCCACAAGGGTTAATTGTATAGAATACTACAGAGTAACCACAGGCCATAGGAGAATCTAGTCCCCCATCTGCAAAATGAAGGGACTGGACCACAGAAGCCCTAAGATTCCTTCCAGTTCTGATAGTCTGTATTTCTAGGTTATTTATAAAGATTCCATCACTGGTTTGTTGCCCTTTCCATGCTGAACATAGACAAACCAACAGAATCTTACTCTACTCACAGAAATTAGAGCTAAAAGGGAACTTGGAGGTCAGTTAGTCCAAATCTTCCATCTTACAGATGAGAAAAGTGATGAGCAGAGAGGAGGAGCAATTTTATCAAGGCCATAAAGGCCTTGGATAAAAGCCAGGATTTGAACCCAAGTTCCCTGACTTCAAATCCTATGCTCTAGATTGTACATGTACAACCCATATCAGATTGCTTGCCACCTGGGAGGTAAAGGACAGAGTGGAAATGAGGGAGGGTGAAAAAATTTGGAACTCAAAATCTTACAAAAAATGAATGTTGAATACTATCTTTACATGTAATTGAAAAAATAAAATACTATTTACAAATCCTGTACTCTTTCCAGCCTATGCTATTCTAAAGGAAATGATTTTGCATTATACCTTGTAGGAAGAACTTTCTAGTATTGAGGCTATTTAACTAAATCTCATCACCTAGGCCTATTCCTGGAAATTTTAAAGGTTTGGGACTTTTTGATTGTTCTGTGAAAGTGCTCCTCCTCCTTCTTTTTTATAAGCAGGTTTAAATCACCTGTTGAGGACCCTTCTCTTCAGTCCTCTGATGAGGGCAACTGGGGAAAAGAAGAATCCAGCTGCATTTCACAAGCACTCTTGACTTTTCTTTACTAAGACTCAGGCTGCTTCTCTTCTAAAGTGATTTGTTACATACCATTTTAAATAACATGTAGCTCTTGTTAAGACCAGATGGTGGTAGCAGGATTTCAAACGTTCACCTATTTGCTATTAACCATGTACTGCTCAGCGCAACAGAGCTGCCATATTTTTAATAAGCTCAATGACAAAAGGAAGCAACCCCACTAAAGAGCAGGATGAGAAACATAAATTCATTTGTGAGTGAAGGTGCAAGCATGTCCTTGGAGATATATATTTCATAGTTTTATGTTAGGAGCTTTCATTCAAACAATGCCTGCATATGCACACAATGGAAAGGATGAACACTTTTCTTTCAGCAAGTGAAATAGGCAGATGACTGACATGTGGATGTTTAAACATTTCTAATACAATTAACAATTTTGGTCCAATTAGGAAGGCTCAAAGGAATTTCTGAATTGGACTATGGTCCCAAACTACTGGGGGGAAATCCAGAATGTGGACTCTGTACCTTTTTAGAAACCATTGCTAATGTAAAAATTCACTGAAAAATATTAAAGCACCTCAGTAATTTCCACAGATTAACAAAGAAACTCAGTGTATAGTGAGTCCTAGTATCATGTTGCAGAAAGTTTTTTTAAAAGCAGAAGCTCAAAAAAAAAGCGGAAGCACATATGCTGTCAGATTATGTACCTTTCCTAAGCTTCTCTTTTCCTCTCTGATTTTGCAAAGTAATAATAGAGCAAGAACACATGTACACACACATGCAAAAATTGAGGAACTATAAGCAGCAAAAATAAAACAATATTATTCTGGAGGTTAAACATCTGTGATGCATCTTTCCCATATTTTGCTGTTAACAGTACAAACCACAAGAAATTTCACTAAGGCGAATTGGTCCTTTGTCTGATGTCCCATACCCAGGAATGAATGAAGTGGTGACTTTCCGCATGAGCGACCCAGGTGGCTCAGGGGCTGTCATGGGGAGTCAAGCCCAAACAATGTCATCTCTGGTCCAGGAGAGATTCCCCAGAGGAAACCGAGTTAGGTCAGGGAGAATCTGGCAGTCTGGGTCTACTGCTACTCTGAGGCCCTCTACTTCAGAAAATTATGCTCAGTGGTTAACTTACAATGATCAAGACATTAATTAATGTGCCATCCTATTCTTTTACTGCCTGCTGGAGACTTGGATAGTGTTCCATTATATGTTCTTTCATGTGCACCAGCCTGCTAGAAAAACCTGGCAAATGACTGATGCCTGACTGAAACTATTCTGTGTGTATGGAAAAAGGGGTGGGGGGAGAAGGGGAGCAACACAAAGCTGTTTAAATCTTATAGTGCCCTCCAATAAAACTGCAGTCGTTGGATTATTAATAGATGTTTATCAGAAGCTCAAGTTACAAAAATACATTCCCTTAAGCACTTCCATTTGAAATGTTTATCAACATATCCACCTCGTATGCCAATATATTATATCATTCTTCACATCTTGTGGCAACAGGATTTTGATGGTTTATACCGTATACCGTCAGCTTGGCTAGTACCAACCAAAGAATGCAGATGTTGCTAGATGATGCCAGCTCTTGCTATAAGTGCCATGTGATGACAGATGTAGGATCGTGCATGCCTTTGTGGGCAAGGAGCACTGGGCCTGATTTCTCTTTTTCCTAAGTGTGAATCTTCCTCCGATATGCTGCAAAGTTGCTCCTAGAGTCCTTTTTATGATATCATGCAATATATATGATACAGCAAAACATACTCATGCAACAAAGGAAACTGATAAATTAAAATAGACGTTCTGGGGTCTAACAATAACATGCTATACTCTTGTTTCATTATGTTTACTATGAATACATCATCTACATGTTTTCCCAAAATGGAGAAACTTTGTGTAACAATACATTGAATTCACTGCTAAAATAACTTACCATAAAATCTATGTTATTATCTTCATTTCTGAAATGTTCCATCAGCTTCTCAAAGCGTTGTTTTTCTCCACAAACCTGAAAAGACACACATATTTTCACCATGTACGTAAAATCTCTTTCCAGGGAGTTTCAAAATCACATTCAGAAATGATTAGAATTAACAGGCCTTTCCACAAAGTCAGTATTTTTTCTCTTTCTCATAGTGTACAATTCTTCTCTACGTCGCCCTAACTCCCATATCTGAATGTGGGCCAGGTTAAAAGTATCACAAAGCAATATTAGGTTTTCTCTGCATGTTGCTTTGATAGTCTAAAACTCTTTTTCAATCTGTTTTTGTTTCACTGGCAGCCTGTGTGAGCCACCTAATTCTGAAATATGTGCCTAGACCCTAGAAAATTGGTGAAAAAACAAAGAGCAGAAATGTTTGTAAAGTCATTTTTAAAATTCTTGCTTCTCAAAATGCTCAGACTCTTAGGGATGACTCTGAGATGGAGTCTCCCAGGAGGAGTCAATTAGACATATTTGAAAGTATATTAACCCTTTCAGTCCACAGGGACACTGCTGGGCCGGAGAGCAATTAACTAAGTAGTAGGGGCTCGAAATGTGTGAACATAGATAAATAATGGACATACTACAGGGCTGTTGTTTTAAATTTAACTTCTCATGATAGCCATTATGTCAATCAGTCAGCCAATCAACAATTTATTAAACACTATGTGTCAGACTAAACACCAGGGATATAAAAGGAAGGAAAAACAGTCCCTGTCCTCAAGGAGTTTACAATCTAATGAGGGTAACACCACATAAATCAATAGATATAGGTGAGATACAGAGAGTCAATGGCAAGTGATTTCAGAAAAAAGGGTTCTAGCATCTGAGAAGCCCAGGAAAAGCCTCCTGCAGCAGGCAGAGCTCAATCTTGAAAGCAACCGAGGATTCTAAGAGGTAGAGGTGAAAAGGGAAAGGATTTCAGGCAGAGTGGATGTGTCTGAGCCAATGCAAAAGTAAAATATGGGGGTGGAATGTTGAGTTCAAAGAACAGATGAGTGGGAATAGTATGGCTAGATCACAGAGCATGAGGAGGGCAGTAAAGGGTAAGTAGAGTCTACTGAGCACATGAGCACCAAGATGAGAGAGACTAAATGGTTTACACTGCAACCTTATAGAGACCTACTCTAGTCATCAAAGAGCCTCTTTAAAAGTTCAAATGAAATGTAACGGTTCTTTTTTTTGTTGACTTCCTCATCTCTCCTTCTTCTACCCAAATCACATCTCCAAAGGCTAATACTAACAGACACCACTAATAGCTGTTAATATGTCACAGATTTAATCCAAGGGTTTACATCTGTAAAATGAGGGGAACCTCCAACATCCCTTCTTGCTTTAACATAAACCCTATGTAAAACTGATACCCAAACCATAGAAAATTGTCACCTGGTAGAAAAATAAAGGATTCTGGTTGAAGCATCCCATTTTTAAATTCAATTTCTTCAATACTTAGAGGATCTCTGATTTTTTGAGGGTACCCACTCCAGTGATGCAAATTTTGACCCTAACATACATACTCCAGGATATGGCTACGATAGCCAAAACATTCATTATCGGGGCAGCTAGGTGGCGCAGTGCATAGAGCATCCGCCCTGGATTCAGGATGACCTGAGTTCAAATCCGGCCTCAGACACATAACACCTAGTAGCTGTGTGACCCTGGGCAAGTCATTTAACCCGGTTGCCTAGCCAAAAAAAAACCCCAAAAAACACATTCATTATCTATCAGTGCTCTCTCTGCAGGATATTTCCTTTTCAATCTTCCCCAAATCTTGATTTATATAAAACATTGGATCTTTGGGTTTGATGCTACTGGATTATGAACTCAGAATAGAATCTATATTTTTTTAGGGTAGGGACTGCCTTACCCATCTCTGTTTCTCCCTTAGTTGACTGGTATAGTGCACTGAACTCAATAGGAGTTTAATTTACATTTGCTTATTGAAATAATAGTCCTTTGTTGTACAACATGGGACCTATATTTAAAGTCTGTCCCACTTGGTAAGATCTGCCAGAACTAATGGGTCTCCCAGAACCTAGGGTCATCTCCCCAGCCACAATGAAGCATTGTAGCAGGACTTTCAGCAAAGAAAACTCAGGGATATTATGTCTTAAAAAGTCATCCCTGAGGAATTTTTTACTGAACATGAACTCTGCAGTGATACTTCATTGCTATTTATTTAAGCTATGCCAAATTAAAGGAAGTGAAGTTATATCGCTTAGAGAAGGGACAGCCAATATCCAACAGCCAAGTCCCCCAATGGGGGACTTTATAATTACCTTAAAATGTATGAAGGATTTATTACATTGGAGGAGGAGGAACTGCTATTCTCCATCTTTTTTTTTTTTTTTTAAAGGCAATTGGGGTTAAATGATTTGCTCAGGGTCACACACCTAGTAAGTGTCATAAGTGTTTGGTCTGAAGGCAGATTTGAACTCAGGTCCTCCTGACTTCAGGGCCGGTGCTCTATCCACTGTGCCACCTAGCTGCCCCAATCTTTTCTAAGGCTGCAACAATGCTCATATTTCAATAAAGACAAAATTAGCATGAAGATTGTTAGCCATAGGAGTGGGTTACAGAGCAGGTCATAATACAGAGCAAGAATCATAAATCTAGAACTAGAAGGCACATCGGAGACCATCCAGTACCATCCCCTCGACAGAACAATTGCCCTGTTAACACTTAACAATCGACAAATCCATGCATCTAAGTTAGTTTAGGAATGATCTGATATGGATGCATCTATGAGGGATTTCTAGCTCTAAAACTGTCCCACTTTTATCTTTTCCTCAAACAACTATACTTACTCTGCACAACAGTAGTGCCTTTCACTAGATATTAATTGCCACCTATATAACTTGTGACGTTACAACAAACTCTAGTAGCTAAAAAAAGTGGTGTAACATCAGGGCCCGGTTCATGAGGGGTCTGGAAAGGGGGATTGAGATAGAAGAATCCTAGTGTAGAAGACTTTAAAACAGGTTTGTCAAGACTACTCTGCATGGAATCCAACTATCCCTTTCCAGTCTGTGAGGATGTAAGCCATGGACCCAGGTGTCACCAACAGTGCAAGAGGGTCCCGAGACACTCAAATATTCATCTATAACCAACTCTTTCCCCCTAGCTCATCTATGAGCCTCACCTTTACTTGTACTAACCTAGAAACTTAGTGGAATCAATCCATGGGCACAATCCAGAAAACGGTCATATTACTGTAGTGCACATTAACTGGCTCAACCAACCAATCGATCAACAAAAGAGTATTTAGTGTTGACTATGTGCCAGACACTATGCCAGGAACTGGACATAAAGCTTTAAAAATTAAATATAGGCCCAAGCCTCAAGGAGCTTAGTACTCAATCTCTGAAAAAAGCATAATATGTAGAATTATAAGAGCTGAGTTTAAATTCCAGTTCTTCCCTTCCCTACCTTTGTGATTTTCGGGAAGTCACTTTGCCCCAAAATGAGAATTCAGACTAAGTGATATCTAAGGTACCTTTTGGTTCTAATGCCTAAATTTCCATGTTCTTATTTCCTTTTCCTGCCTCAGGCTACACCTTGTACTACAAACATCTTAGGGTCCATGGGGACCTAAGGACCCAGGTTAAAGGATTTATAACTTATTTAGAAGAAAAAATATTTCCTGTATATAAATCATAGACCTTGGAATCAGGAATGGAGAGTTTGAATCCTGGCATAAATATTTACTAGTTGGGAGGTCACAGACAAAGTCACTGAACTTCTCAAAGACTCAATTTTTCCATCTGCAAAATGGGGATAATATCGGTACTCCCTAAATCATAGGCTTGATGGAGCGAAAGCACTTAAAAAGTTTAAAAGTGCTGTATAAATTAGTTATTGAGTCCAATTTCCTCAACTGACACATCATAGGATCACCAATTCATAAGGACCTTAGTTAGCATTCATCTAGTCCAATGTCTCCCTTCCCCCCATTTACTAGATGAAAAAACTGAAGCCCAAAAAAGTCAAATAACTTGCTCAAGGTCACACAAATAGCACATGACTGAGGTGAAATTCAAACCCAGATCCCTGACTCCAAACCCCAAGCTTGTTCTTCTATTCTGTATCCAGTGGCACGCAGCATGTGTTACAGAAATTTTTTCTCACCACCAGATTCTGTGCCCAAAATGCAAACCAAACAGCCCCTCAAATGAAACAAGAAAGGTGCGTGAGGTCGGCATGCAACAGGATTCGTCTGAAGGTAACACGTGCAGAAGCGTGTGGTGACTTTGTCATCAATCCCAGCAAAGAATAAGGAAAAGCACAAAGTCCAAGCCTGAGAGTGTCATTCTGATCTCCCCCCACCCCAAAACAAAAACAAAGCAAAATTTATTATCAGAGGTAACTTCGAAGTAGAAAGTAATGTTTTATGGTCTATAATATATTTGATAACTTCCAGCTTTTTCCATAAACATGCCAGTGATCTGAGCAATTTAAAATGTGAATAGTCCAATAAATAGTTGTGTATTCCAATGTGAGACTGCATGGTCTAATGGAAAAGGCATAGGACTTGGAAGCAGAAGCCATGGATTCAAATACAGACTCTGCCACTTACCATCCATGGCATCCTGGACAAGCCATTTACCCATTTGAATTTCAATGCCATCATCTGTGAAATGAGAGTAATAATATTTGCTCCATCCATCTCACAGCATTGTTGTAAACTGAACAGCAGTTATTACTGTCATCCTCTTCATCACAGGGTGATGGTAAATGGTTGCAAATTTCCCTGGGATGTAATCTGCCTTAACTGGCTTGCAGCGTTAGAGGAAGAAGACCAATTAACTTTTTCGATTAATCCTATGCTATTAGTATAAATCAGATTCATCACCAGCAATGAAATTACTTATGACATTCTAGTCCCCCAAATGTTAAAATGTCAAGTTATTAACCAATTAACACTAGCTAATTTAGGTTAGGTATAAAAATGACTGATTGTTAAATGGATAACTAATCACTTTTGCTTGTGGTCTAATTAAAAGCAAGATATCCAACCGTCTGGGACAGTTTAAGTGTTGTTTTGTCTGCACATCTTTTCCAGGTCAATAACTCTATGAAGCAAGACTTCATTTCAATTGCTTGCTGCTTCTGTTGATTTCAAACTCATGCTCTCTTCTAATGCCAATAATGAACAAATTCCCCAGGGGTGTCATCAAAGGATTCCTTTAGTTTTACTTCAAAGGGTAAGGACATTGGTGTAAGGTAAGGACACTGGTCTCATCTGGATGGTAGATAACATTAATGGTATCAATTATATTTATATAAATATCGTAACAGTTTCCCTTGTTATCTTGTTGGATTCTCACAACAAACCTATCAGATAGGCAGGGACTCAAGCTGTTGTACTAGAAAAGGCATTGGATTTGAAATTAGGAGATGTGAACTCATATCCAATAATTACTAGCTATGGACAAATCAGCTTAGCTTTTTTAAGCTTCTCTTTCCTGGAATATAAAATGGAAATAGTACTTTATAAACACATGTTATGTAAATATGAATCATTATCTCCATTTTACAGATGAAGAAATTAAGGTTCTAAGAGTTTAGGAAACAACTTGTCTAAGGTCACCCTTAAATGACCACTTAAGTCACCAATCACGGATCAAAATTGATACTAGTACAACATAGACCGTAAGTTATAGAGAAGTTGTTGACTTGCACTGATTAACTTGCAGAGGGATTTTCCTCATCATGCATTCCCCAATACCTATGAAATTATTTGTCTAGACCAAAAACAAACAACCCCCTCACACAAAAATTGTCTATATTTCTACCAGTCTTTTTGCTCATTAACTGCAAAATAGTTCATTAAAGCCCTAAATTCCCCTCTCAGGAATGTAATTACTCAAAATAGGTATCACAGGAATTCAAGAGAAACTGACTTAAACTCTAATGCCGAAGTACACTCAATAGAGAAACTAACAAATAATCAAGGGTCCAGTCTAGAAGAGTTCATAAAACATTCCATATGGATAGTCAAAGAAAATGTTGACAAAAGAAAAATAGCAAGCAATTTATAGACTGCTAATCAAATGAAAAACCATCCAACCCCAGGGCAAGTGATACTGGAACAGTTCACACTAGGTAAAGTCAGTAAATCATTGATGCTAGCCTAGTGGAGTGAAGTCAGCATTGAGCAAACCCTTGGCTGTCAATGTTTCTTCATGAACCTCTCATTCTGTCATCAGATGAATCAATGTTAGGAACATGTGTATTATAAGAGGTAGAGAAATGCCTTTAATTTTCCAAAATAAATTGGATTGTTTTAAATAGTCATTAGATTTACAGATGATCGAGATTTTATGAAATGAATCCTCACTGCATGAAACCATGTGTTATCATTTAGGTCTGAACGCAACTCCAGCCTCAGGTGAATGAAAGAATAATGTAATTGACTAGTATCATTATGGCTTTCCACTGTGAAAGGGTTAAAGGGGTCCTAATTAGCTCTCCAAATTGTTTGTCTGTACAAAATCTTATATTGCTGTGCAGTCAATTGTAAGTAAGTAGGCATTGGAGGACTGTGTTTGCTTGTACTCATTCATAAGAACAACCCAGTTTCAAGAACCACCCACCACTTTTCAAGGCAAAGAAGTGTCTTATCAAGGTTCACATTTTTATCCATATTACCTCAGTGTTCATTAGACAAATATATTCTGGAATACTACAGGAAATGGCAAGATACATTTAATGAAGGTTGGTAAGAGACATATCCCACATCAAAAGAAAATAGTATTGGCTCATACAGTTCACATCTGGAACACCACCACCACCACCACCACACTTAAAATAAAGCAGTAATGATTAGAGTGACTCTTTCTATTTTTACAATTGATTAATTTCTTGAAAACTGGTGGAATAAAAAATGTGAATTTTAAGTTGTTTTCAGAATGTGAGAAATATTTGATCAGTGATCCTCACAAGAATTTATTCCAAGGGTCTCCTCAAAGTATATGATATGATTAATAAAACCAGAAAAATATTTCCATTTATTTTATAGATTATTTACATTACAGGTTCCACCACCTCTTCTTATAAGTTTTTAGATTAAAATTTTACTATTGTGCTACTGAACTTGGTCATTTCCACTTTTAATCTTCTTCATCTTTCCCTCATCCCCCCCTACATACAAACCTATTCCATCTAATCATTGCTGTAAATTCCCTATAACAGCTAGGTACTCAGAGAGAGAAACTCACAAGGAAGGCTGGAGGGCACCTTTTTTGCCCAAAAGGACCCTTACAGTGCTGGAGGTCCTCTCAAAAAGCAGAAGACTCCTCTTTTCTGAGGTCAATATATTTGCAAAATTTGAGATCCAGCACAGTGGCGCAGTGTATAATGTTGGCCTTGGCATCAATAAGACCCACGCTGGAATCCTGTCTCATTTACTGTGTGATACTGTGTAAAGCACTTAACCTTTCAGCCTCAGTTTCCTCAATTATAAAATAGGGACAATTATAGAGCACCTATCTCTCAGGATTGCTGTGAGGAAAGAGGAAAGAAGTGTGGAACAGTAGCATAATAATATGTAAAGCTCTTTATAAAACTTAAAATGCAATACAAATACTGACTATTATTGTTATAGAGTTCAAACTCATGCTGTTGGTAGGAGAGATGACCAGAAATCAAATGAGGAGGTGTTAACAGCATACAGTTAATATCCAGCCATTCCAGTGAGGAGAAAGAGTTGAATAATGTGCTCATACCTCCATACAGGCACAGAAATACACCAGAGTACCTCCCAACAGACCCTCACAGAAAAAACACCACACAAACCTGACTCAAGAAAGAAGTTTAACCATGCTGGCTAGGGGTACAGAACACAACTGCCAAACCACTATCTCTTTCACATCTGGTATTCTCATGCTTATAAAGCTGGGAAATTCTGCCCTGCCCAGATAAAAAGACACACTCCCAGGAAAAACAAAATATATTTTCACTTAAAGGAGAACTGAAGTAAAAAGCGAGACTGTTGCCAAAAAGCAACTGAACTATGTTCTCACACATCTGGGGAAAAAATTTCTGAAAAGTCTCCCAAACCATTTTGGATCAACCCAGGGCCCTTACTGAAAAGGAATCGATGCTTTAAAGTGCCGCTAACCCAGAGTCTAAGTTCAGAAGACGAGTCTTCCTACAGCCAAGATGAGTCTGTTTTACAAGGCGCCTTCCACAAAGACTATCATCTTGCTGGCCAGATGTGAAATTGAACAACAGAGTTCAGTGCCCCACCCAGCCCTTCCCTCAAACACATTTCAGGCCCTGTGCTTTCTAGGCCCTTCCCAGTAAACTCTAGTCCTTGGTTTCCCTGAGAATAACAGCAACCAATGGCACCACCAAAATCCCACTGCTGGATTGAAGGCTACCTCTTGTGAGGTGGATTATAAATATGCTGCTGGGTCAGTTATATAAAAATTAAGAGGCCTCTCGCCTACATGCTGCTTCTCTGCTCTGCTCCCCAGACAACTCTCCTGGCACAATACTGTCTTTTTCTCTCTCTTACAACAGGCCCCTGTGATCAGCGGGGCTCCCAGCAGGAAGGCCCTGTTTTAGTGGCCCAGTCTGTTTTGATTGCTTAGGCTGCCATTCCTAGGATATGCCAGAGAACAAAAGTTCAATTTTCTTGTGATGGCCTACTTAAGTAAACAGTTATTTCATATTTAGTCCTAGGTAGAAAAAAAAACCTAATACATCTTTTACCTTTTACTGAGAAAACTAGCAACATGGGGATTACTGACGCCACCACAAACCCATTTAGGGTTGAGAGGAATGGGGAAAGCTTTATGTACCCTGAGGAGTTGTTAGCATTTTTCAACCCAGAGCTTTTCTGCAGTTCTTAGAAAAAATAAATGGCTGGAGTGACTGAAGGGCATCCTTAGGACTTATTGCTGACAATAAAGTCTACTTGTGATTTAAATGCAGGCGTTCTAATCTAAATGAAGCATTTAGAAGCAGAGGCTAAATAACCTTATCTTACTCCAAGGAAGCAAATATTAATGAAAGGTAAACAATGGAGTTTATTCAGCATGCCATTCCCTTTTAGGTCTCATTAAATAGAACATTTGGATCAATCCTGGCACAGTAAACATCCAAGTAAGACAAAGAGGTTGTAAACTACACAATGCCAAACCATCTGATGAAAAGAATCACTCATGCAGATGTTTAAAAATATCCAGATGTTTGGCATCACGAAAGCAAAATACCCCATTCAATTCACATCATTTGCAATAGATATACACTGAGTGCTTATTATGGCAGAGCCCTAGGATCTAGAAGTACATAAGAACTGCAGTAGTTTCTGGTGTCTTAAATGCAGTCTAAATTAGTAGTAAAAACAAAACAAAACAAAAAAAAACCTCTCTGGATATCCAGGCTTAGCTTTTACAATAAGTGGCTATCTCCTGCCTTTTCTCCTAAAGGCAGCCTAGATAATATAGCTGATAGAGGGTTGGGCCTGGAGTCAAGAAGACTTGAGTTCAAATGTGACCTCAGACACTTACAAGCTGTGTGACTGAGAAAATCACTTAACCTCTGTTCGTCTCAGTTTTTTCTACTGTAAAATGAGGATAATAACACCTACGTCCCAGAGTTGGTAGGAGGTTTGAGATAATAATTATAAAGCACATAGCACAGAGCCCAAAACATAGTAGGCATTTAATAAATCCTTCGTTCCTCTCCTCCCTCCCTATAAAATTCCTGGCTGTTGCACGCATTTCTTGTCTGCCTATACAGTGAGACAGAACCCAAATATGCCACACTAAACAAAAGGAATGACCAGAGCCTGGCATGTTAAGACAGAATGTCAAAGTAAGGAAGATGCCTCTTCTAGGTTCTTTCTTTTTCCTCTTGTCGTTTGAATCAACTCACCTGGGTTGGTTCTTTGTCTTTCCAGAGACTGAGATACAGACATATCCTTTGCCTGGAACCCATGGTTCTATGTCTCTTTCCTCTTGTCTCTGGATGTTTCAAGTCAGGCTTTATGCCTTCTCTTACATAAGTTAAAATACACTGAATGATGACTTCTTGCTTTTACCATCATTGGTATAGTTACTTTTTCTCCGAAAACCTGAAAGTCCCCCAAATCAGCTTCAATAGACTGGGACAATATCCTCCTGAGCATAGTTGTATTTTAATTCTTCAGGGGGACTTCTTGATACCAAAAGCATTTAAGATCCAAAGGAGGAATTCGTAGTAGTAGAATAAGAGGCGGCATAGATTAATGAGTGACTAGAGGCACCTGACTTAGGAGTTAGGACAACCTGGGGTCAAGACCCACCTTTAATACAGACTAGTTGGGCGGCCCCAGGCAAGTCAAAACATTTCAGTGCCCCATGGGGCTCTCAGGACAGCACTGGTAGTTAATGTTTCCTCATAGGGAGCTTCCAAGACCAAAAACAAAAACAAAAATAACCAAACTAGAAGTTAACATTCATTGGGGAAAAAATTAATATCACATAGGTAGTCACTGTCTATTCAATAATGCCAGTGTTGCTTTTATCACTGAGGTGTATCATAGTGTTAATTCTCTGATTTAAGAGTCATAGAGAAAAAATTTATAGGATATTAGAACTAAAAAATCTCTTGGAGATCATTTAGTCCAACTGCAACATAGATAAAGAAAATGAGGCCCAGAAAGGTACAGTGATTTGCCCATTGTCACACAGTTTAAGGATAAGAGCCTCAACTCAAACACAAGGCTTCTAACTCTAAATCAAGTGCCATTTTCACTATGCCATGCTACTTCAGGCAAAGACTGGGCTTAATTCTCACTACAAAAGGAAATCTTCCACATGATTACACTAGGCAGGGGAGAAAATCTCTCCCCAGCAAGTAGGAATAATCTATTCTGCTCCTATGTTAGGTGTTCAGGGGCTATGTCTAATCCTTGGTCTTAACCAGCTAATGCAATTATTAACCACATTAAATAATGCTTTTCTTTGTGACTCTGAAAAACATGCAGAAAAATCCTGGAGCTGTATACTCTATTTAGGATCACAATGATCATAAGGCCCACCAATGTCCCTCCAGGAGATTCAGTTCCAAGAAAGAATATGGGAATAATAAGGAGAAGGCTGAGGAGACATTCGGGTCCAGTGACTCAAATTGTCAGGTTCAAAAGCTGGCAGGACCACATAAACAGAGAGAAGAGGAAATATACAACTCCATGATAATTTGCCAAACATAGACAATTCTTGTCTTACATAAGTAGAACATTCCATAGACCTCTATGTATTTTTATGTAATACAAATTTGCCCTCCGATGTGAGGAAGGGAGGGAGGGAGAAAGGTAGGAAATAAGCCACGTGTCCATGGTGGTAGGAGACCCACATGGACACATGGAGGTGAGGGATAGAGTAGTGAGAGCAGGAGGAAGAACATATGGGGGCTAAGGTCAGTTCTGTCGGGGCCTGACCAGACCAAGAAGAAGATGCAAGAGGAAGACATATAGAGACCGGACACTGTGAGGGACTGTCTGATGTTGGCAGCTACCAGGTTGGGCGCTGTGGCAAGAGTAGGGTAAGATCTGGGTATTTTGGAAGTTGAGGCAGGGGCTGTGGTAGGCAGAGTCGTGGTGAACTGGGATGGGCTGGATACGGAGAAGCCCTGAGGCAGTGGGCAGTGCTATGTGAGATAAGCTGGGTGCAAGGAAGTAGCCAGAGCTTGAGCTCCTGAGGCAAGATGGACTGATGAGAATAAACATGGAGAATGTAAAGGGGGTTTTTTCGCTGCAACAAAATTTGCTGTAATTCCCTCAGGAGAGAGGATATGGTGGACTTATGAGGTTGGAGGACGGCGTCCTCTATGCATTTAAGAACCTTTACTGCATATAGACTATCAGAGATTATGTTTATAGGCTCAGGATATTTACGGCAAGCATGGAGGATGGCAAAGAGCTCATTTTTCTGGGTAGAGTCATAGGGGGTTTCTAATACTGTTATTTCCTTGGAGGCCTCATGATAAATAGAGGCCTTATAGTTTTTGTAGCATCAGTGAAAACATTTGAGCCTTAAACAGGTTCTCCCATAACCTTTCGTTGGGGTGGTACTAAGGTTATTTGCTCTAGCATAGGGAGAAGCAGACAGGAGGAATGAGGACTTATCTCGGCCCATTGGGAGCAATGTGCCCAAGACCAATAGGTTCTCTCTCCTGGCTCCTGCCCTGTTGCTCTGGCCTTGCTTTCTTTTCTCTTGCTTATTTTCCTGTTCCCTGTTTCCAGTGTCCTCTGTCTCACTCCCTGAGTCTGTCTCACTCCTAGACTCTTCCTCACTACTGATTTCCGCTTCTTTCACTCTTTTATACACTTCTTTCCCTTGCACCTCCCGATACGGGACCTTAACAAACAACTGTCCCATCCTCCTTCCTTCGCCCTATCGGCTAAGGGTCTCGTCTCTCTTCCCGTGACCAGACCAGCTGATCCACGGGGCCTCTGGCCTATTTCCTCCGCCCCACATTGGGTGCCACTTGTACTGGCCGCGCTCTGACCTTCTGCCGGCCGCACGCCGGTACCCTCTCCTCCTATAAGGAGCACGCTACCAGAATCATAGTCACTTCCGAGTCTTCGGTCCTCAACCGGATAAACACACAGAGACGAGCCATCGGGAGGCGCCAATACCAGAGCTTTTATTCAGAGGCCATCACAGCAAGCCATCATAGCAAACCCAAGCAGCAAGGCCAGAGCAACAGAACAGGAGCCAGGAGAGAGCGCGTGATCTGACCATGCTCGTTCCTAAGTACCTACTTAGCCCCTCCTCCCCAGCCCGCTTACTAGCCAATGATTGTAGGGTCAGATACCGGTTTAGCACACCAAGGGGGAGGGAGTGACGTAGGAGGCTAGGACCGGATACAGGGAGGAGGCATCTGGGATTAGCGCATAGACAGAGTGCGTGACCTAGGAAGTCAGACTCAGACACTGGGAGGAGGGGTCTGGGTCAGTGCTGCACAAAGGGACCCAGGAAGTCAGGAAGGTCACAAGAGGCGTCTGGGGATGACGTTGCATATAGGGAGGGGACTAAGCAAAGGGAACTCAGTCCTCTGCTGTCCCACTCCCACGTGGCACTGCCCCTTGCCTCAGGAGCTCAAGCTCTGGCTACTTCCTTGCACCCAGCTTATCTCACATAGCACTGCCCACTGCCTCAGGGCTTCTCCGTATCCAGCCCATCCCAGTTCACCACGACTCTGCCTACCACAGCCCCTGCCTCGACTTCCAAAATACCCAGATCTTACCCTACTCTTGCCACAGCGCCCAACCTGGTAGCTGTCAACATCAGACAGTCCCTCACAGGACACAGACACAGAAAGGAGAGGACAGGCCATGCAGGGGCCAGAGGCAGACAGGTGGTACCCGAGTGCAGATGGATGAAAGACAGGTGGGCAGAGCAGGGCAAAGGTCTGCACTCTTGGCGCCAGAGGTATTAAGCCAAGCCCTTAATCCAGAGGCACTGGTGGTGGTCTCTCCATGCATCTGCTCTACTTTCACTTGGTGTTTGTTGGTTTTTTTTTTTTGAGGGGGGTGTTCTTTTTAGGGGGGTATGGGATGGGAGGCTGCAGAGTGCCAAGCCAACGGGCAGGAATGGAGAGGGAGAGAGTACAGTACTGTATTGTAAAGTCAAGATAGGTATTTTTGGGGAATGTGAATTTCTTTCAAAATTCTTTATACAAATTCCCATTTGTATAATGTGAATTTACGTAAAGTGAGAATTGTCTGTACACTAAAACATAAACCCTGGGTATCTACCAAAGAGAATACATTTATTAGTTATAGTGGAAAACACTCTGATGTGTTAGATTCTGTTACAGTTAAGCAGGGTGTCAATGAATCTAGATGCCTCTTAAGCTACAACAGAAACTGCCAGGAGACTGATAGGAAAGGAGTCTTCGCAGCAGCAGCAGCCAAAATCCAACTGTCAAAATCCAATAGAGCTTAACACTCAAATTACACCGGCCATTTCCACTCTCTGAGGGAAAAGGCTGTCAGCTCAGCTTCAGAATGATAGGTGACTGGCAGTAATTAAGAGCTGCTGCACCACTTTTTTCTGTGGACTGTGTTGGAGCAAGTCACTGGGAATGAAAACATTACCGTGTATCTTTAACAGGGTGGAATATAAAAGGAGGGAGCCTAGAGTGAGCTACATTCACTCCTCTTAGTATGTGTGAGCAGGCACGTATAGGAATGGAGAAAAGAATAAAGAACAAAAGAATGAAGAATAGCATTTTGGCCGAAGTTGGCAGGATGGAGTTTGGGATCTATCACATGAGTGTGGACATGAAAAATCTAAATATTGAATATAGAAGCTCAGTGTTCCAAATGCTGGATAAACTAGGTTTGCTCCTACATAAACGTGGATTTGCTAGCCACCAAACATCTGGCAGGGAGTTTGGCTCCTGTATTTTCAATTTATTTTCTTATCCTGTCTACAAATGCAGCAAATTTGAGGGGAAGAAAGAGGAATGCGCTTTAAAGGGAAATAAATAAAAGAAAGGCATTTGGGAAAACAGCTTGATTTGGAGGCAATATGTTGCAGTAGAAAAAGTGCTGGATTTGGAATCAGGGGACCTGGGTTCATATCCCAGCTTTATCACCTACTATCTGTGTGGCCTTGGATAACTCACTTAACACAGCCAAATGATGTAGTAACTAGAATACTGTATTTGGGATTAGGAAGGTCTAAACTCAAATCCTGCTTCAGACAATTATTAGGAATGTGACCTTAAGCAAGTCACAACCTCTGTTGGCCTCAGTTTCCTCATCTGTATTATGGAGATAACGATAGAACCTACTTCTCAGAGTTGTTGAAAGGATAAAACTAGATAATATTTGTTTGTTTGTTTGTTTTTTGTGTTTTGCTAGGCAATGGGGTTAAGTGACTTGCTCGAGGTCATGCAGCTAGTAAGTGTTATGTGTATGAGGCCGGATTTGAACTCAGGTCCTCCTGACTCCAGGGCCAGAGATAATATTTGTAAAGTGCTTTGCAAATCTCAAAGCATTATGTAAAGACTAGCTATTATTATTACTTAACCTCATTGGGCCATGGTTTCCTCATCTATAAAATGAAAAGGCTGGACAAGATTACCTATAAGGTCCCTTTTTTCTATGATTTAATGATCATATTTGATTAAGAGGTGCTAAAAAGTCTACCCTCATTTACACCTGCAACTCATACACCCTCCTTGCTGCCTACCCACATAATTACTACCTTCATTCAGGCCCTCATCCTCAATTACTGCAACAGTCTCCCAATGAGTTCCCTACTTCAAGTTTCTAACCACCTCAGTCCATGCTCCACATTACCACCAAAACAACTTCCCTTAAGCACAGACTCTACTACTCAACTAAGTCCAGAGGCTTCCTGTTACCTCTAGAATCAAATATAACTCCTATGGATAGCTTTTAAAGTTCTATACAACCTCACCGCACACCCTAAAAAGCAGCCAAACTGGTTTTCTCTGGGTTCCCCACACATGATATTTCATCTCCCACCTTCATGCCTTTCCACTGGCCATCCCTCATGCCTGGTATCACTTTACCTACTCCTCAGAGAGCACTTCTCTCTTCCTCTAAAATTCAGATCAAACTTCATCTTCTGCATAAAGCCTTCCCCAATTCTCAACACCACTAGTGCACTCCTTCCCTTTTAACTGCTTTGCATTTCACATTTAACTGCTTTGCATATTATTTGTATTTACTTGCTTTATCTTATACATCTTTATATCTGTGCTTGTTGTCTTCACAGCGAAATGTTAAGCCCCTTGCTCCTTGAGTTTGTTCCATTTTTTTTTCTTTGGGGTGAGACAATTAGGGTTAAGTGCCTTGCCCAGAGTCACACAGCTAGTGAGTGTTATATGTCTGAGGCTGGATTTGAACTCAGGTCCTCCTGACTCCAGGGCCGGTGCTCTATCAGCTGTGCCACCTTACTGCTCCGTTTGTTCCATTTTTTGTACTTGTATCCTTAGTGCCTAACACAGTGCACGGTACTTAGCTTAAATGTTCTCTGACTGATCACTCTTGACGATTTCAAGTCTCCTACTTGTCCTCTCTTCCCTCTTCCAATCCATTCTCCACGTAGCCGTGAAATTGATATTCCAAACTGATATATATTGATATTGATTAAATGATGCCATACCCCTTCCCTTCAAAATCATCAGTGATTCCTTATTGCCTCTAACATGAAATACAAAAGCCTTAGTCTGTCATTTATGATTTCCTATAGTCTAGCCTCCAGCTCAGACCTATTCAGTCTTATCTCCCATTCCTCCCCTTGTCACACTCTTCATTCCAGTCAAACTGCTGCCCCTCAGACACAATATTCTAGCTCTGGCTCTCTTGCTGGTGCTTAAGTGTTCTCCTCTGTCCATAATATACTCCTCCTGCATCTCCAACTCAGAGAATCCTTAGTTCCTTTCAAGGCCCAGCTCAAGTATCACCTTCTACCAGATAGCTTTCTTGATCCTCTCAGTTTTGAACACCCTCTGCCTCTTGAAATTGCTTGGTACTCTATTGTACCCTTTCATATTTATTTATCTGTGTATCTATCTGTTGTATTCTACTAGTAGAATATAAGCTCTAGGAGGGTAAGGACTGCTTCATTTTTATCTTTGAATCTGCAGTACCTAGCCCAGTACACAGCACCTAGTAGTTACTTAATAAGTCTTTGCTGAACTGAATTTAAAATGAACAACTTTGAACTAGGAACTAAAATAATCATTACTGTTTGATGAAATGAGCTTTGGCAATAATACTTTGGCAATCATAAGGCACCTATAGCCTTAGATCTGAGATTTTTTTTTTCTATATCCTTCAGTTAGTTGATGTGCAAACAGATAAAATGATGACTGCCTTTCTTCAAGTTAACTATTTATACAAAAATACATACCTATATGTACAGTCATAAGTGTATAAAGAACCAAAATTTGCCTTCTTATGGTTTAGGATCATAAATTTAGAAATGGAAGGGATCTCAGAAGCCATTTATTCCAACTTCCTCATTTTACAGTAGAGGAAACTGAAGTCCAGGGAGGTTAAGTGACTTGCTCAAGGACACAAAGGTAATAAACAATAGAGGTAGAATCTGAACCCAGGCCCTTTGAGTCAACTCTTTCTTCAGTCTAGTTGGCTGATTATTAATGGAGAACACACCAATGGAGGGCTTATGTACTATAGTAGTTGAAGCCCAGTTCTTGAAGGTTCCATTTAAAAACCTGAGAGTAATAATCATCCCTCTAGGGACCCAAATTTCCAGCAAGATACAGAGAGGGTGCCATATTGTTTTCCCACATTCAACAATAAACTTGTCAAAAGCAAAGACGACATATATTGTTCATTTTTTCAAACTCTCAGCATGCATTACAGTGATCTTCTTATGGGGCCCCAATAAGTTTGGTAACTGAGAAGTTAAAAAATATTCAGATTTTTTTTTATCTGGAAAAGAAAGGGTTAGATGATTAAATAAGTATCTTCAGTGAAGGCATATTGTACAAAAGATACTAAATATATATAGAAAGAATAAGGGGAAATGTCTCTTCTACACCTGAAAGGAAAACCTAACCATTTGAACTTGGTATACACTTGAATGTAGGAAGCTAGGAGCCCCTCCCACCCCCAATAAACTTATTTAGTGGAATAAATATCTTTCTGGAACAGTTAACTTCAAACCTGTGCTTGAGTCAAGAGATTAGATTAGCAGACTTCTAACTAGACCTTCCAATACTGTGAATCTCTTATTTCTTGACCTACTTGTTGACCATCAATAGTCGTCATTTTCACCCCATGTAAAACTTCTTAACCAGACTGAGAAAGCAGATTAAGAATACTACATGATGCAAATCAGTCTCTGTCTCCCAAAGTACATCTCCTATTCTACATAGCATCCTTTGTGGATCAGGCAAAGAAGAGTAAAGAGCGAGTTCTTCCAAAATAAGATGCAGAAACCAAGTGGATGTCAACACAGGTCTTCAACACTGACTGCTGAAAATATGAAGAGGTCTTAAAACCTGGGAAAGCTAGTCAGAGTATTAAAATGTACATATTTATATTTTGGTTTTTTTTTTTAATCTTGATAATGGCATTGCCATGGTTATTACTATTTTTTTTTCTCAGCTCCATCCCACTGCAGAGTGCTTTACATTGTCCCCATGTGCCTTATAATCTTTAAAATACATCTAAATGTCAAAGACAACAGCTTCTTGAAAGACAATTTCTAATCTGAGGCCCAATGCCACTTCTCTGTTTCAGATTTTCTGGGGCTTACAGAAAAAAACATTCAGCTTTTTCTTTTCATTCTCATCAGCATTTTTCCTTTTCCTTTGTCATCTCTTAAGGATATGAAAGGGAACAACAGACACCAGATAAAAGGAACATTCTTCTGGTCCCTTATTTTGCAGTTGGCAAAAAGCTACGGTTTTAAAGCGATCCTTTTCATACATACAGAAATAAAACAGGATGACAAAGGAAGCACCTTCTCCTGGAAAAACAGTGGCTGCTGTGAACAAGACAGAGAATGGAACTCTTTCTTTGCAATATAAAATTTCACACAGGCTTGAGGGCAGAGGGAGGGATATAATTAAAGCAGAGTTGCAAAGCAAAGCAACCCCACAGATGCGAATCGTGATAACATGATCATTTAATCTATTCCTAAAAAATATTTTTGCCAGGCACCATTATCCTTTTGTGTCTTGAACATATCTATTTTTTTTCCACATCAAAGAAGGCCCTGAAGATTATTAAAAGTGAAAGAATATAGCAGCTGATGGAGCAGAATACAATCAGTAGAGGAAGGAGAACCAAAGGTATTTTGCATATTTATGGCAAAATTACTATTATAAATATAAAACACCATATATCTGTGCCCTCATCTGTCGAAGTATTCTCACTTTATGCCCATCTAACAACTAATGGCCGCAACAAAATTTACTTTAGTTCATGGTTGGCAGAAACAATTAACTTAAAATGACCAATGCTATAAGAAGTTTGGAGGTACACTTCCTATCAGTTTCCCTCATAGTCTTGATGCCACACAGCTATGGCATTAGGGCCGCCTGCAACTGTATCAGACTGACTTTCTCCTTATTCATCAGAAGGGTGGGAAAATCCAAGTCATGCAATAAGTTAGTAAACCTTTTTTTTCTTTAAATCTGTGCCCAGCTATCCTGAGGTAGCTGTCTTTCCTTGGGCTTTTGGCCATATTACTGATTACCCAGCAGCCATAAAGGTGGCCTGTTTTTCTAGCTTTTTAAAGCAGAGCTACAACACTCCTAGGTAAAGTTGGGGATCCTGGAGTTCATGTGAATAAGTAGATGCCTATCCTGCTCTTCCTCTTCCCAACTCAATGCTGTCTCTCCTTACTGGTTTTATGTTTACGGTTCCTAGGCAGATCATTTACCAATTTTTCACTATGGCTTAAGTATGTACACCAGCTATTCATCTCAATTTTTCTATGTAATATCACCTGTATCCAAGCACAAAAGTGATTTTTTGACAACGATGATGATGATGATGATGATGATAATGATGATGATGATGATGATGAAAGAAGCTAGATTATCACAAATGGGTGAAGCAGCCATGATGTAGTACATAGAGAGCTGACCTAGAAATCAAGAAGCACTAGTTTCAAGTATTAGCTCTGACACTTTTCATCGGCCAACTCCAAGCCTGGAATGCACTCCTTCCTCTTCACCTCTGTCTTACAGAGTCCCCTTCTTCAAGGTGCAATTCAAAAACCAGCTAAGATAAGCAGAAACTGAAAATAACAGCTAAAATGAAGCTCTAAAATTTATAAGATTCTATAACTTACTGCCCCAGTAGTATATATTGGTGTCCTTTGATTTGCATAGTAAATATGTAACTAGGTAAAAGATGCAATTCAAATGCCACTGCCTACTTAAAGCTTTTCCTGCTCCCTCAAC
The DNA here is from genome assembly GCF_900497805.2 of Vombatus ursinus. Classification (NCBI taxonomy): domain Eukaryota; kingdom Metazoa; phylum Chordata; class Mammalia; order Diprotodontia; family Vombatidae; genus Vombatus; species Vombatus ursinus. The sequence continues at coordinate 8,864,628 of NW_020954557.1, forward strand.
TGCTAGTATCCACCTTCCACAACTACTTTGGTTTTTTTTTCCACTACTGTGTATTTATTTAGATGTATTCTTTTCCCTTTTCTGTGTGTGTGTGTGTGCGTGCACTTGCGTGGGTGTGTGCACGCATGTGTGAATACACACTTTACTTTTTTGGGGGGGGGGCTAGGCAATGGGGTTAAGTGACTTGCCCAGGGTCACACAGCTAGTAAGTGTCAAGTATTTGGTCTGAGGCCAGATCTGAACTCAGGTCCTCCTAAATCCAGGGCCGGTACTCTATCCACCGTGCCACCTAGCTGCCCCTAAAATCTGAATGATTAATAAAATTCCGGCCAAATCACCTAGCTGCCTGTACACTTGACTTCTCCATTAGAATGTCAGCTCCTAGAGAGGAGGGATTCATTCTTCACATTTGAATCCACAGCACTCAGAAGTGTATCTGGCACACAGTAGGCACTTAATAAATGCTTGTTAAAGGATGTATTTAACAAAGACTACGGACTCTAGGCAATTCAGTTAACCTCTTACTATCTTAGGCAGCTCTCTAAAACTAAAGACTAGCTGTTGAGCTGTATAAATAGAGCGAGTTTTCTCATCAGTAATTTCTGATGACCATGAAATCACAGATCAAAAATATTTAAAAAGTCATGAAAGGTGACACTTACAAACTCTAGATAAATGACCTCATATCACCCTTTTTTTGGTCATTGCTTGTTTTGTTGCTGCTAGTATGAGGGCCAGATATCAGATGTGTGTAATAAATACCTCAATGGAACAACCTTCCGGAACAGCTATCATATATTTCAGGCTTTCCTATGGCAAGTTTGCCAAAAGAATTCACCCTTTGGGGGCCTGTGAGTGGTGTATTTTGAGAAATGTCACAAGGAGCCTTGCTCTAGAGCTGAAGGGATAAAGCACAATGGAGCCCTCTATTCCTATTTACCTCTGCCCTTGGCACTCCCTTCCATGGAGTTGTCTATTATTGTTTAGAAAAAAACTATGAATAGTCCAATTCAGACTCTACACTGTGTGATTAAATCATATAAGGTGCATTACTATACAAAGCAAATATAAATTTATCATCTCAATCACTGAAGCTATTTCCTAGTTCTTAAATACAATGGCAAAGGGCAGAAAATCCTATCTTCTGTTCTGTCTTACATGAATAACAAACTAATTCCCTTCATGGACTTGCATACCTATAGGTATATTATCTATGAGTTTTGCTTGATGGTACCTAAAAAAAGTGAAGTCTTGCTTTTTTAATGAAATAGATTCATTTAAAAACATGCAAACAGTCAAATTTTAATTTTCCTCACTACTGAAATAGTAAGAGAAATCTCACAGAGATCTTAATTAAAATCAAATGCTATGTTTGCTTAGTGATTACTTTTTGAAATGTGAGGGAGTTATCTTAACAGTTAAATTCAAAAGCTTCTAAGGATAAGGAGAAACTAGACAAAAGGTTTGGGGATTGAGGAAAAGGTGAAGGAAGAGAGAATAGAGATTAGAAGAAGTATAGTGATTCTGGCCAGATCTAAACAACAAGGGAAAAATGAGATCGCAATCAATAAAAGCTTTCTTAGGAGCTACCTTAACACCACCCAAGTGGTAGGCCTGGTATTTAATAATCCACAGTAAACCAGTCTAATCAGATCCAAATTGGTGGCAGTCATAAGGATGCACATTTTTCTCTTAAAAAGAGAAATGCACCTATAAACAGGTCTATGGTGTGGTTTTGAGAATGTGAATCCCTAAATTATAGAAATTCTATAAAAGCATGTGAAAATCATTCTTCATGCTCCTCCTATTTAAAGTCATGCATGACACTGAAGCAGCTGGCAGGACCGTTCTGTGCCAGACGTAATCCTTCTATCCTGAAACATTAGAGATGCTGGAACCAAACTACAATGTCTGCTGCCTCTCCTGCCCAATTTGACCTATTGTAAATAAAATCTTACAGGCTTCTGAAATTCAGTTAAGAAAGTGTAGCACAAGTGGCTTCTGATGCCCAACTGGCAAACCATGTAGGAATTCCCAAGGAAATCTTCTATCTATGGAAAGGAGAAGTAGTGGCCCCTTGTGAGAGCTACCATGACTGGCAAGGAAAACTGTGCCCTTGGGAGATATTTCAAAAGTTTTTCACTGTTTCTGACACTATTTCACTGACAGATCAAAAGGAGGAGAGAGGGAGGTAGGCCTTTAAAAACCAAACCTTGTCAGATGTTAGCATTCTGGAACTGAAGGAGTACAGTGAATTGTACTGCATCCTAATCAATTCCAGGTGCTTCCCCAAGAAATCTGGACAATCTGATGACCTGGAGTTTCCTGGTCATCTGGTTTACTGGTGTCACAGGAGGCAATTTGGTGTCAAGGCTTCCTCAAGCTCCAAATGATTTTTCCTCATTTTGGTTCTCCCCTTCCCCACCCAGACTATAGGAAAAATAGGAAAAGACAAGATGAGGTTTTTCCACACACAAAAGGAAGAGACTAGGATAGGCTAAATGAGGCATGGGTAAAAAAGAAACATAGCACTGGGGCTTTTAGGTACCTAAAGGAACTTAAAAGCTCTGACTAAGGCAAGTTCTCTGTAAAATGTGGATTTAGTACAAAGGCCAAACTTAAGGACTAGAAGGCAATGTGTGGCCTTAAGGCAGCAGGTTCCCCACCCCTGGACTAAGTGATGTCACTACTTCATGCTGAGGTTGTTTTAGAGAGAAGCGGGGGTGATCATGACTATAATCCCAGACCAGACCACACTCACGTTTGGCCTAACAGGTGACAATCCAAGAGCTAAATGAAAGACAGGATGGAAGGTTTAGGGTTTATTTGCACAAAGATATGGACAGCCAGTGAAAACTATTTAGGAGAAAGAATGGTGGTGACAACTTAAAAGTTAAAATTTTATGCATAATTTGTCAATTTTGTAAAAAAATCTCTTTTCACTAAGAGGTACTGTTTATCTTTCTAAGTTAATATACACTTTTGCTCTTTCCCAGACTATCTAAGATAAATCTTGACAGTGGAACTTAAAAGACGACACTTTCTTATATAGTGTGAGCTGAATGTTGGTTTTTTTTTCCCTACAAAAATAACTGTTTGAAAGGGAAAATATAAGACTGTGGGGCAAGGCTGATGTGTTCCCTGGTGGTAAGTGTATGTGTGTTTTTTCTTTTAAACGCTGTGATGGCTGAAGGCACCCTAGTCACACACAGGAGGAACTGAAACCAAGAGAGGAGACTGCCACATAGATGGGATTGTGATTGAGGAGCAGTGCTGCTATAAATCCATCACTAAAATCTTTATATGTCAATCCACAAGATCAGCTCCACATATTTAGAGCCAAATGCCCTAAAACTTCAGCACTGAAAACTAACTCAACACTGATCTTATCCCAATACTGAGAACAGCTTCATCAAATAGAAGAGAGGAAGCTACACAAATAAGTAGCTAGATAGGAATGAAGGAGAGGTAGTGGTGGTGATACGGGAGAGAAACTAGGCCTCTCTATTCTGAGTGCAGGAACTAAAAGACTAAAGATCTGTAAAAAACAAACAATAAAACCCAACCACATAACAATGTGTAACAAATTAGAGATAGTGACAAGATTCAGTAAAAAAAATTAGTCTTGGTCTCATCTTTTCAACAATAAACATTCATTAGAATGGGCGTTACAAGTGTTATGAACTCACTTGACAAATAAATTGTCTTGTATAAATACCGGGTGTCCCAAAAGTCTTCATGCAGTTTTCAGCTTTAATAACTTCAGAAGTATAAGGGCTACAAGCTTACAAAAAAAAAAAAAAAAGGCCAGCGATTTTAAAAAGTTTAATTGTTTAAATTTATTTTATACTTATTATGTTTTCTGAATTTTGAAGAATAAATTTTTAGTTTTAACAAGATGGAACACTCTATCGCTACCCATTGTTTGTTTCTGAATGACACTGTCTCAGACCAATGGATCGACAGAAGAAGACCTCTTGCTTGGCCACCGTAGTCTTGATATATCTCCATTAGACTTTTACTTGCATGTGGGGCAACATCAAAAGTGTCACATTCTCATCTAAATTTTGTTCTTCGGATAATTTCAAGGCTAGAATTACAAATGCAAATCCTTTCAGTCCTTGAGCAGCCACTGGTGAAAATTTTTACAAAGTTTGAAAATTGACAAGAGCAATATACAGTACAAGACAGTCATTATGTTATATTGTAATAATCCTACCAATATTTTAAAATTTCATAGGTTTAAAATGTTGTTTTTTGAAGTATGTAGCATTTATGCTTCTGAAGTTAATAAAGTTTAAAACTAAACTAAGACTTTTGGGACAGCCTGGATATGCCAGGCCAGATCAGGTGATCCCTAAGTCTCGAGAGACGCCTCTGTAGCATGCAATGTTTATTGCAAGTTTTCCATCTAAATCCATGTAATTAAATTTCATTTACCATAGTGTACATTATTTCATTATATGTATAAACCAGGGTATACTAAGGCTTAGCAAGCATGCCAATGGACACTGTTTTGGAAGCACTCTCTGTTATTAAATAGAAAATTGCTACAGATAGAGTAAAAAACTCTTGTTTCAGTAAGACTCTCTCAAACAACATTTTGACTTAGAATACTAAACACCTACATGAGGACGACACAGTCTGGTAAGAAGACAATCTCTGTAAGGACTGGAAGATGCCTCCCTTAATGTTCCATTTTGAAACAATTAGTGGTGGGTCAAATTAGACATGAATGATTGGTTTGTTGGCTCTGCTAAGAGAAATGCTGAAATAATTGCTAGATGCTTATTTAAGATCCAGAGTCTTTAATTTCCTTTGAGCATCTGGTACCAAATGTCAGCAGTGTGTTCTTTTGTATTATTACAGTGACTTGGGAACTAGAGGTTTCAGTGACTTGAGAAAAAGCTGCCTTATGGGTGAAAGTGGGCAGCCATCTCTGCTGAACCCCAGGTTCAAATCTGAGCAGGGTTAATTAAGTCCTTATCCTTCTGAGACAGAGTTTCATCATAATGGAAGAGGTAAAAAATTGAGGAACCAAGGACTTTAAAAACTAAGCTTCTCAAGAAAAGTAAGAGTTTCTTCTTTCGACATCTCCATAGCACAGTTCTCTATACAAGATGATAGCCAAAAAGAAATGTTAATGATGAGCTCCTATGTGCAGAGATACAACAGGCCTTGTAGAGCAGGGTTTCCCAACCACTGAGGGACCAATACCTAAGGCATATTTTTTACAAACCTTCAAAATTGTTAATAATAATAAACTAAAAGGAATTCTGAGTACTCCTCTCTGTAAACTGCTTCTCTCGGATACAGTCTCCTCTGTCTCCTAAGTTCTGGACCCCTGCCCAGAATTTTATTTTACCTAAATATTGGCCTGGGATGGGAAAGACTGCTTTATAAGACTAGGGTCTAGCACCTCGAGCCCATCAAAGCCAGATACACATGTCATGTATATGTCTTTGCCTTTGCTAAGAGGGCTAATCAACACTTTATTCCCTCCATGAAAAAAAATCTAAAGAAAGATAATGTAAAAGTTCTTTGCAAATGAGTTATTCATAAATGCCGCTAAGGCATATTTTCAAATATAACAAAGAAAAGAAATAAAAGCGGTCTGAAATGAAATAAACATCTTACTTATATCCATATGTAGAATTTCTTAGTGAAATGCGGTATTTTCTGCCCTCATTCTGAAAACTCAGTATTATTCTCTTTCTTTGGGCACACTTATACAAAAGTTCAGAACCAACGGAAGCTAAGAACCCCTACAGAAACAAGTTCTGTCCATGCTTCTTCTCATGGATGGAATGGCTTCTTTTAGATACCATACTTAGTTCATGGAGGATCAGTATCTAAACAACCTTGATTCATGTTCAATCACTTGAAATGAGTCATATTTTACTTAGAAGTGGATGATTTTAAAAAATGAACACAGACTGTTCAAGAGAAAATGCGAATTTAATTCAGCATCTTAAAACCCACATAAGTTTTTAGGATTATTTTCATATCTAAGAACATAATCTGTCCCATAAGGTTAGATTCTGAAGTTAGGTAATATACAATAGAAACCTTTTGTAATACTCATGTCAAGAGATGGGATTAATGCCTATTTTCTTTTTTTTGTTTTGTTTTGTTTTTGTTTGTTTGTTTTGGTGAGGCAATTGGGGTTAAGGAACTTGCCAAGAGTCACACAGCTAGTAAGTGTTATGTGTCTGAGGCCGGATTTGAACTCAGGTCCTCCTGACTTTACGACCGGTGCTCTATCCATTGTACCACCTAGCAGCCCCTGCCTATTTTCTAAGTTAGCAATGTCATATGAACAATATTTCCTCTATGTCGTTCCTATTTCTGTGGACCATAATTTGCCCTGTAGTATATCCAAACTCAGGCTGCAGAAAATCATGACATGTAATTAATGTAGTTATGCTGCAAGGGTTTCCAGAGCAGACAGTACCTGGTTTGTGACATTTTAAAGTCTCATTTTATCAAGTGTTTCAAGATTAGGAGTTATGTTAGGTACACACACTGTACTTTATTTCTCCCCATTAAATGTTTTGTTTCTAAATGTTTTGTTTAGAAGATACTATATGGATTTAAGGACTTTCTGTGATTCTGTATTGGAAAATGGGAGTTCTCTGCATTCTTCCTAAGGTTAAGCTACAGCTGAGGTCAAGTGGTTATTTCCAAAGCCATGGTTTACCATTTGGACATCATTTGGGCTCTTGAAACAGTAGAAATTACACGTGAAAGGCATAGAAAAATACCTTCTATTTCCAAATGTCCACCAAAACAGGCAATATGCCAAACTGACCATTTTAAAAGCAGAATGGTCAGCCACATTTCACCACAGTGTGAAAATCACTGTGTCATTCAGCCCACTTTGTACTCCCTACCCTTCTTCCACTGTGGAGTTTTAATATTAATCACTGGGCCATGAAGCTCTCCAGATCAACACCTCAGTACTGAAGGAACATGTAAGCTTCTTAGGGTCAGAGAATGTACTATGATTATTGAATGCTACTTTTTTCTGCAGTTACCTATGAGGAATATACGCCATGGTACTTCCTAAGGTCATTCATTGCATGAAGTTTTTGGCATGGAACTATTTCTCTAGTCTTTATTCTTACTCATACATGCCCACTTTCTTATGGTTTGCCTATGACAAGATCACCTGTTTTAAATTATAAGCTCCTAAAATCAGGGACTGTTTTAAATTATAAGCTCCTAAAATCACGGACTGTGGTTTTTTTTTTTTAATTCATTTTGTCCAATACTCAGCAAGAACATGTAACAAATACTATCTGATAATGGTAGCAATGACAAAAAGGGCTTATAAAATTTTATAGAGCGGGCCACCAAATACGGGTCCTAATGAAAGCTACATATATCAAACTGGCTATCCCATTCGTATGAAACCTGAAAGTAAGTTAGTAATGCAAGTATTCTGAATCACAGTCTGAAGTCTAAAAACTAAGAACCAAAAAACATTTCATTGCTCCATCCAAGACATCTTTTCCCCTAAGGAATACTGTAAAATTTAATTACCACATTCTTTAGGCTCCAGAGCAAGGAAAAAAATAAATCGTTTAGGATTGTTCATATTGAAAAGAGACCATTGCATGCACATTCCACACCACAAATTTGGAGTCTCCTACCTCTTTAAAGTTATCAAATGCTGATAAAATTATTTCATGCCCTCCTCTCACTAGACAAACAGCTGCCAAGAGTTCTAACACGAGGGCTTTCGTTCTGTCAAAACAACAAGAAAGAAAAAAAACCCAAATCAATGAGAACACGATTAATTAGATCCTCCTAGGAAAAATGGATGTGGTGATGGGAAATAAATTTCTAGTATGTTTTTAATTTTTACTAGCTTACAATTCTATGATTTGTCTAAGAGAGCAAATTTATGACCCATTTGACAGGCCTGCCCCATTTTCACTAACACAGAAATTGGATATTAATGAAAAATCGAAAAAAGAGTTACATGAGCTGTTAAACTCTGGGTAAAGATGTTGTTCCCCACCTTTAATGTTGAGTGATAACAGTTCTGCTTGACTTTTGAAACAGATTTACAAGCTGAATAGCAATAGGAAATTTGGAAATGTTAGGAAAAGAAATCATTGGTTAAATATTTTCTCCATGCTATGGAAACAAAATTATTTCATTTGTCTAAAAAGTTCAAAATCAAATTAAATAAATGCTCTCGTGCTTCAAACGTGCTCATTTGCAGATGGCTCTAAATAAATCCTCTGTGATAATGTGAGTTTGTAACAAGCTTACTTTCCCTCCCTATGTAGGTGACTTGGAACTAGCAAATACCAGCTGTGCTAATATACGGATATTTTCCCTGTCCCCAGAAACAAAAATAAAACTACATCTGAAAATATTATTGGAAAGAAAACTTGGAGAAAAATTTCTAAACTTTCAAAGTAAAATGCAACAAGGGTGTATCATATGCCAGCTGTTGGTGCCAATGTATAATCTGGCATACCATCCCTTAGAAAAAGATTCCCACGTGGCACTTTGGACAAAGGTCCCTGTGACAGCCAATGATATAAAAAAATCCTAAACGAAAACAAATGGGATTTGGGGGCATGGAGGCTAAGGATGTACTCATAGGATTATACTCAAATTAAATACAAACCAAGGAAGTTAATCTGCCAACTCCCAAAGCTCCCTCACTTGAAATAAAAAATGGTGATCCAATTGGAGAGGATCTCATTTCAAATTAGATTCTTCAGGGGGGCACAAGAGTTCTTAGGTATGTGAACACTCAATTGATCTATCTATCTATCTATCTATCTTTAGAAAACTGACAAAAATAGACTGTAACTAGGAGATATAAAATATTCTGCTAGAATACTAATTATCACGGGGCAACTTTGAAGGAGATAATAAAGAGATACTTCTGGAGATAATCTGTGATTTAAAAACACATTCACAAAAATTATACACACATATGTGTCCAAGACACATACATGCAGACATATATGCATACACGTGCATGGCATATAATATACACAGGGATGAGAATAAGGAATTGGAACTGGGATTTCATTTCCATAGAGAATGCTGAGGTGTCCTCTCTACTGATGCATATCAGCACCTTCTCTACTATTTACTGTTTTCAAGAATTGCCAAAAACACTATCAGGCTGAATGACTTGCCCAGGTTTTGTAGCTAGTATATGTCAAAGGAGGACCTTGAACCCAGGTTCTCTTTGTTTTTATGTTACGTTAGGCCATTAAATTATGCTGTCTCTCATAATAATATATACACATGCATATATATATATATATATATATATATATATATATATATATACATATATACATATGTATATGCACTGGTGGAAGGAATACCCACAGCAATGACATCACAGATCCATTTAAGCATATAATGATATATATGCATATATACACACATATACATATACACCTACATACAAAGTTATACACACTGATACAAATACATACACATGTGCTTTGAAAACAAACTAAAAGAGCATACCTTCCTTTTACTTTTCAAGGTTCAAGGCTTTAGACACATAGTTCTAGTTTCCAGCCCTAATAAAAATTATTCCATGTAGACTTTCTTGAATAACCCTAATATCAAAGACCACAGGTCTCAAGGTGATATAATAGGAGGAAGGGATCACTTTTTCTACAAAAATATTCCCATCTGAGTGACAATACTACTGAGTGAAATAGAGGTTTCCAAGATTCTACCAGAATCACATTCTTAGATGTCCCCATTTCATCCAACAGACTTGAAGATGAAGATAACAGGGGCCAGATCTTCCAAGCAATGAAAGCTAATGAGATCTAAAAGTTAGCAGTGTCACCATTTAACTATGCTATATGAAATTGCTAAAATAAAAATTTTTAAACCTACAGTATTGTGTTTCATTCCAGAGAGAAATATAGGCAGGTTCTATAATTTAACTAGACCACATTAATTAAGTCATTGACTTAATTAGTTTGTATTAGTTTTATATATCACAGAAAAACCTTACCTGGGGTTTTTGTTGTTCAAACTTAGTGCAATTTCATTAACAGCGTGCGGATGTGACATGACCATATTGAAGCCATACTGAAATCAACAGAAAAACAGAACATTTGCATTTCAGTTTGGGGGCTGTCAAATGTTTATTTTTTTAAAAAAAACAAATTAAAAATTTTAAAGTCTAGCCTATTTTCATGGGAACCATGACCAGAATATCTAACCACTGGATCTGGCAACTTTTGTAATTTCTGTAAACTTTTCATAACTTCTGTAAAATTTAATTTTCTTTCTTTCTTTTTTTTTCTTTTTTTTTGGTTAGGCAATGGGGTTAAGTGACTTGCCCAGGGTCACACAGTTAGTAAGTATTATGTGTCTGAGACCGGATTTGAACTCAGGTCCTCCTGAATCCAGGGCCGGTGCTCTATCCACTGTGCCACCTAGCTGCCCCTAAAATCTGAATGATTAATAAAATTCCGGCCAAATCACTGAATTAGCCAGAGGACTGGAAAGTCACCACTAGCTAAGTCATAGTCATAAGTCATCAAATTCTGACCCCTTTTGTTTTCACGTAGCCTTTTCTTCATACAGTCATCCTTACAGTAATTATAACAAAGTGTCTTTGATCATCATTTTTATTGTATGCAAGTGTAAACAAAAACAAACGGATTTTAAAGGTTATAACTGAAGGTCCCATAAGTAGCTAATGACATTTGTGCTAATTTTTAGTCAGCTATTTTATCTTGCTAAATTTCCTCAGGATGCCTTCCTTTTTTCCCCTTTATTTCCACTTTTGACCAGTCCTTCTTCTTGGACTTCTAAATCTGTTTCCCTACAAATCTTTTATATTTACCTTTCAGTAGAGTTTCAATTTGATGTCATCAGTGTGTCATAAACAACAATTACATATTTCTAAAGAACCCTTTATCACTGTTTAAGCCAGGAAAAGAAGTCTATAAGCCAACTCTCTATTACCAAAAGATCTTGCTCATCCCTTTTATGACCACATGGCACTTTGTTCTTGCCTGTCAGAACTGTGGGGACTCTACTGCCAGACAGAACTGACAAAGACTCTAGCTGGTGTCTAACTATAATCACAGCCAGAACCACCCATGGAAAATCCTACCTTGACTAGGGAGCAGCCCTGCCCTTTGCCACTGGCATGAAGGAAAATACATTGCTTCTAGACTTATATGATGTTCACAATATACCTATGGCAACACATTTCTCTGTCTAGTCTCTTCTGCCTGATTTAAACCCTATAACCCTAATCTCTCTTCTTATACTTGGACTCTATTTCTGCTTGTGCTCTGTTGCTCATTTTGTAGCTACAGAAACTGAACCTTCCCTATGTAGCCCAAATGGATTCTCTTGCCTAGTTCATATCTTTGGAGACACTTGCCTATTCCCTCTAGTATGGCCTAATCCCTCTCAGTTCTGACTTCTGCTTTACCCACATTGATGGGCCTTGCATGCTCATTCCTCATACTTGGGTTTGTACTACCTGATCTCCTGAATGAGTTCTTGGCTGTACATCACACTTTCTACTAAGTCCCACAAACAAGAGTGCTGGCTACTCTGTTTGGCATCCAAAGCCTTTTATAACCTGCTCTCTTCCTCTCTTTTCATTTTCATTACACATTAATCCTCCTCCTTCCAAGTACCCTGTGATCCAGTAACACTGGCCTCCGAGAGGTTTCTTGCCATCTCTGAATTCACGGCGTTTTCCCTGGCTGTCCCCCATTCCTTGAATTCTCTTCCTCCTCATCTCCACCTTCCAGCTTCCATGGCTTTTCCTTCAAGTCCTGGCTAAAATCCCTTCCTCTATAAAAAGCCTTCCCTTATTCCCCTAATGCTAGTACCTGCTCTGTTGACAATACCCAATTCATCTGGTCTATATCTTATTTGTACATAGTTGTTTGCATCCCATTACTGGATTGTGAGCAAATTGAGTGCTGGAACTGTTTTTTGACTTTCTATGTGTCCCCAGGTGCTTAGCTCAGTGCCAGGCACAGCACAGACATTTAATAAATTCTTGTTCACCTGACACCTGGCCTGTTGCTGCTTATGTCTTGACAATGACACTCTCTTATAGACAAAAATATTCTCCTGAAATTGGAGAGAGTTTATTTTTATAGAGGAAAAAAATGCTCCCCATTACTTATTTCTCCCCAGATTAGGAGATATCAGAATGAGGGGAGCAAACCAAATTTTAAGCCTTCTAAATCATCAGAATTTTCTTTCTGACCATAATATCATATTGGAAATTTGGGGACATTTAAAATGGAAATAACATAAAGAAGAAAATTAAAATATGGTCTAGGTTCAATTTGTCTAGATGGTCAATAGAACCTTTGGGGGGAAAAAACCAAATAAATCTAGCAACAGTTCCTGAAGTAAGAATACATACCTGGTAATTCATGATGGCACGTAAACACATGATACAGACGTGAACATCATCCTTTTTGCTCACTAATCTTGAATTTTTCAGAGTTCTTCTGCGTGGCAAAGTATTATAGCTGCAATTGAAAAGGGCAACTTTTACAAAACAACAGACCACTTCTATTAGCTGGGTGATATGTGACTTCAAAAATGGATTTTCCCTACCTTTTACCAGCTAATGACTGGTTTTTCATACATGATTCTCCCAGTGCCCGGTGCAAAATAAGTACCAAGTGCAAAAAAAACCAATGCAGGAATGGCTATCACAAAGCCTTTCTTCAAACTAACACCTGTGTCGTTTGACATAAAGGCTCAACACCTTGACATGCTCAGTTGGTTATGCACAAGACACTAAAATGCATCCTACATTGATGGTACACATTCAATGGATGCAAGAAGCCTAAAGACCCACATGAGCAATGCTGGACAGCTTACTGGTTCCTAATGAATAAGCTACGTTAGCTTTGCAGAAGTGACCTGAGGCAGGATGCATGCCATCCTAAATGCAGCAAAGAGGTGAGAGGCAGGAAAAGCCTTAGCTTCGTGACTCCATCACTCTTTGAACATGTGGCACATCTTGAACCCGGCATTCTCATCCAAACTTGCCATCTGTGCCATCCAGAAGCTCCTGCTGTGCTACTGCAGACCTAAGCAAAGCAGCACATTCAGGCAGGACCAAACACTTAATGGTGCCAGGCCCTTGAACTTTTAACACTGTGCAAATGATTTTGAGGGCAGTCACTCACCTAAAGGCAGGTACAGTAGCAGAATCTTGGATGAAAATATGGAATGTGGGGGCAAGGAAGGGAGAGAGGGAGGGAGGGAGAGAGGGAGAGAGAAAGAGAGAAAGAGAGAAAGAGAGAGAGAGAGAGAGAGAGAGAGAGAGAGAGAGA
>NW_020954557.1:8877977-8883747 GCF_900497805.2 Vombatus ursinus
AGAGAGAGAGAGAGAGAGAGAGAGAGAGAGAGAGAGAATTTGCCCATGCTTTTTCAAACTAAATTGAGATGCTTGTAATATTGGACTTCCCTCTTTATCATTTACAGTGAGAGACTTCATTATTAGGAGATATTGGAGAAAAATAGCCTAGATGATGATCCTATAGCGGTGACACAAAAACAACTCTGCAGGTACCACACATCACAATTCTCTGATTTAAATGCTGGGTGTATACACAAGGTCTCAGGATAGAAGCATAGGATTCTAGTTCTCTTTCTAAGCCCACAACAAAAAGAAATTTTAAAAACAGAAAAATTATTTCCTGAGAAAGAAGCCAATGGCAGAAATGCCCTCACAAAACAAGCTATATCCCCCCTCCACTACTATACTAAATTAGAAATGTAGATGAATATTTTGTGATTAACTAACATATTTCTCAAAAAATGTAACAAATGGTTAATGATTTAAAATGTCTGTGGGTATTTTGACAGGTAGATGATTATCTAAAATTCTCTTACTGAGCGTGCCAATTGACTTCAATTAATCTTCAAAAGCATTGAGGGGAGTAGAGGAGAGAGCTTAGTCTTGTAAATAAGCCTACTATTTGGCCAAATTAATTTGGTCAAAGAATTACAACAAAACATCCTTTTCTAGATAGTAAAATTTTCAGCTATCAGACTATCTTGATTTTTTACTAGTTATACAAAGGGGGCAGAATTTCAAGACTTCCTGGTTTGTTTGCAATTAGAAATAACATCTCCAAATTTCACCAATTATACCATATCTTATTTCAATTGTTTATGTGAAAATAAAAGAAACTAAGGTTAAGGAAATAGGTTCAATTTATATACTCACAAGCTCAATATCACTAGCTAATTTTAAAATCAATTATCATTTCACTAAGACACATCATTCACATAGAGCAGCTAGGTGGCACAGTGGATACAGTGCTGGACTCGAAGTTAGAAAGACTTGTCTTCTTGTGTTCAAATCTAGCCTCAGACATTTACTTGCTGTGTGACTCTGGGCAAGTCACTTAACCCTGTTTGCTTCAGTTTCTTCATTGGTAAAATGAGCTGGAGAAGAAAATGGTAAACCACTCCAGTATCTTTGCCAAGAATATCCTAAATGGGATCACAAAGAATCGGACATGACTGGAAAATGACTGAACAACATCATTTCACTGTAACCACAACCAGAGCACGACTGCTAACATTTCTTGGAAGTCTCACAGAAACTGGTACTTCTTTAAATAATTACCATGCTGTCAGTCTGACCCAACCATGTTTAATCTGCATAACCTACAAATTAGGTTTCTCCTTTTCTCCTACTTTCCTTCTGTTGTTTTTTTCCCCCTTGGCATTTATTTTCCAGCTGGACTCAGTCCTTAAGTACACAGTAAACCATACTAGTGAGATAGTCTTCATCTCTCTGATTGAAAGCATTTTCTGCTACTTTAACAAAAGGCCCCCAAAACCACCAAGAAAGGAAAGTATATTTTCAATAAAAGCTACTTTCAGTAGTGAAACTCTCTTATTTTTAGCCATAAAAGCTTAAAATGTATTTAACAATGTACAAAAATTTATCTATGGACCCAAGATATATCATACTAGAGAGTTTCACTTACCTCTAGTCCTTGCAAATAAATGTTAATTATTTTAGCAAGTGGAACAAGCTAGTATACTTCGTGGTCTTTCCCAGCAATTAAGCAACTCACCTAATAACCAGGGATGCTATATTATTTCTTTCTTTACTGCAGTTCCATCAATCTAATACCAGGGATGTATGCAATAAGGACCTTTTTATAAAGCCAAGATGTGTTTGTAATGATTCAAAAGGATTTACAAGTCATACTTGTGTGGCTTATATTACAACTTATATGGTTTAAATTGTAACCTCCACAATTTATGTTATAATGAAGATTCTTGCAAAATTATTTGACTACTATAATCTCATAAAACTAAATGTTTAAATAAAATATTTCCAATCATATCACTAGTAAGCTATTCCCAACTTTATTTTATATATCATTTAAAACAGAAGGGCAGGCTCATGTAGTTGATAGAGAATTGGCCTTGAAGCCAAGTTGACCTTGGGTTCAAGTCCCAATTCTGACACATACTAGCTATGTGACCTGAAACAAATCACCCAACCTTCATACAAATCTTTAAGATTTTGTGGTGCAATGTTTCAACCATTCTAGAAAACAATTTAGAACTATTCACAAAAGGCTATAAAACTATGCATACCCTTTGACCCAGCAATATCAATACCAGATCTGTATCCCAAAGAGATCAAAAGAAAAGGAAAAGAAGCCACATGTACAAAAATATTTATAGCAGTTCTTTTATGGTGGCAAAGAATTAGAAATTGAGGGGATGCCCATGAATTAGGGAATGGTTGAACAAGTAGTGGTTTATGATTGTGATGAAATACTATTATGTTGTAAGACACGATGAAGGGGATGGTTTCAGAAACACCTAGGAAGACTTACATGAGCTGATGCAAAGTGAAGTGAGCACAATTAGGAGAACACTACATAGTAATAGCAATATTGTAACAATAATCAACTGTGAAAGGCTTGGCTACTCTTATCAATACAATGATCCAAGATCATTTCAAAGCACTCATGATGAAAAATGCTATCCATCTCCAGAGAGAGAATTGGTGAACTCTGAGTGCAGACTGAAGCATATTTTTCCCTTTCTTTATTTTTCTTGCCTTTTTTTTTTTTAGCAACATGGCTACTATGAAATCTATTTTGAATTACTTCACATGTATACTAGGTATCATATTGTTTGCCTTCTCAATGGTTAATGTAGGGCTGGAGAGAGGGAGAGAATTTGGAACTGAAAAATAAAAATTTCTAAAAAAAATTTAAATTTTTAAAAAATTACACTGCCAAAAAATAAAAAAGACTCTAAATTGCATAAAAGTTGCAAATCTGAATTGGCAGCAGGAGCTTCCTTATTCAGGGATTTCCTATATCAATGAAATTAGAGGTCTAGTCTTAAGTGAATTCATTTAAAATCATTGAAAATATACTATATCATTTAAAATATACTATATGTTAAAATCATTTAAAATATACTGTATGTTAAAACTCATGTGAATAATCATTAAAGCAAATATTTAAGACATCAACACACTCTATGTGTACAAAATGTAACTATTAAATAATAAAAGTTGATTTTGCTAACCACTCATACAATTCAGTTTCATTACTTTATACATATACCCTTCCCCACATATGTGTGTATGTATGTGTGTGTATATATATGTATACATACTGAATAGAGTAGGTATACACACACAGACATACATACACACAAAACATACAGAAGACATGAAGTCTGACATCATGGATACAGGGTTAGTCTTGGAGTCAAGAAAAGATAGGGTTAAAGTCTCAGAAATCTACCAGCTATGTGAAGATGAGGAAATTAACTTTAATCAATGAGCATTTATTAAGCACCTACTACATGTGAGTCACTACTGAGCCCAGGAGAAACAGTCTCTGCCCTCAAGAAGTCTATGGTCAAGCAGAGGGAGACAACATGCTAGATACAAGATCGACAAATTTTTTTCGGGGCAGGGAGTAGACATCAACAACTAGGGAGATCAGTAAAAGTGGCACTTGAGCTAAGTCAATGCAAATTAAATCTTTCGAGAGACAGAAGTGAGGAGGGAGAATATTCCAAGGGGAGGTGGGGGTGGGGGGAGGAAGGAATAGGGAGAGAAAAGACCAAATAAAAACAAAAGCGTTATCAATAACAGCCTTTAGTAGCTTACTTACAAATGACACTTAGTTGCCAAAAAATACCAAGGCCAAGTATTTCCCTTTTTCTTTCAGAAAGAAATTGGGGTTAAGTGACTTGTCCAGCGTCACATAGCTAATAAGTGTCTGAGGCCACATTTGAACTCAGGTCCTCCTGACTTCAGGTCTAGTGCTGTGCCACCTAGCTGCCCCCAAGGCCAAATATTTTCAAAGTGTACTGTATTATAGTTGTTCTATACTGGGCTAGACAGAATTAAGGACCAAAAAAAAGCAGGGTTGGAACTTGAGTCAATAATAACCAATGAAGTTCTTATGTTAAAACCTTGCTGCCTGCAACCATATGTGCTAGCTTATTCCTTGCCAAAGTGTTTATTTCCTGTCATACAGAAATAGCTTTTTTCTTCAGCTATTTATGGATGTCTTTTTTTTTTTCTGGCCACTGAGTATTTCAAGCACTATGGAAGCTCAGTTTGCCAATAGTAGCAGGTTTTCCCCCCCTATATTTTGTGTCAGAATGCAGAATGATGAATTCACTTAGCTGGCCAGAGGGACCATTTTACATTTGAAAGACAGAAGGCCCAGCTTAGATACCTTTGTGAGCTTCTCCCTAGATAGAGGAAGCCACTTGCTCCTTACCAGTCCCACTCATTTTGTTTCTTCTTAATGACAGGAAATATTATTTTTAAAAAATTTTTTCAGGTAAATTTTTTCTTACTAGTCATATGATGAAGAACTAGACAGGGACCAGATCTGTGATTTCTTTGGTACAAGGAATTCCTGGGTAAAGAAACTCCCCTGCCCAGAGTCACACACCCAGTATGTGTTAGAGATGGTACTTGAACTCAGGTTTTCCTGGCCTGAAGGCCAGCTTTCTATCTGGTACGCCAAGCTTCCTCTGGTTATAAGACTCAATGCTAATCAGTAGGAAATTCTGCACTGTATTTGGGAATTCTTATTCTAAAAGCATCCTCTCCACCCCCAAAATAGAAAAGTGTAAATGCCACAAATATTTCTTTCTAGACAAATGACCTCCTGAGGACACTCAATTGGGACCTCATTAAATTCAGTGAGCTAGACTTCACTGATTGTTGCAACGGAATGAGAAATGTATATCACTTGTACTCAGCAGGCACATCTTCTTCAGTGTGACAACCTTTGCACTTGTGTATTTTGTTTATTTGCTTTAATTATCTACTCTCTGTACACCCCTTCTTTTGTCCAGCTTTAGTACAAACAACGGTAGAACAATATTTGGTTTTCTTATAGCTGCCCTAATACAATGTAGTCATTATCTTGTAATGCCTTTAAACATCAATCAATATTACAATGATTATTTAATTCATCTCTTTATAATTCTACCTTAATTTATTGGCATAAGTTTATAAACTATGGTTTTTGTAAGGGATCGCCTAGAGCAGGTATTGTTAGCCTGGAGTCTACAAAAGGGGTCTGTCGATACATTTCAGGTGGGGTCTGTAAACTTAGATGCAGAAAAAAATTATATTTTTATTTCAATATGATTGGTTTCATTTGTAATCCTATGTACTTTACGAGATTATTCTGAGATAGGGTTGATAGCTCCTCCCACAGGAGTCCATGATACAAAAGAGCTTTAGAACCCCTGATCTAAAGTAATAAAACATGTTGTTGGAGTTTTCTAGTGTAAGGTACTGCCCCTTTCATATGTGAATAGTTTGGCTGTTGAAAAGGGGCAGATAAAAGAACATGTGTGTATGAAACCCTGACAACATCCATATATAAAGAAATACAGATTGGTAGGAGGGATAAAGAACTGCCCCTCAGATGAATGGCCTGGGAGGAACTGTAGGAAGGGGGAGAAATGACCCAGGCTACAGGGCAAGACATAGTCTCTCAGCTCATTTATATGTGATTGTTTTTCATGTTTAAAAGATTAGAAGTGACAAGGTGGTAAATCAAATAATATTGGAGACTATGGAAGATTAAATAAAGACCATGGGACTCATAATTGAC
>NW_020954557.1:8883757-8983872 GCF_900497805.2 Vombatus ursinus
CTCTATGAACCTCTGATTTGAGGTATGAACAGTGAAGAAACCAGTCAGCGAAAGAAACAGCTGTGATGAAGCAAAGTTAAGAAGCAAGAAGGAGAAAAAGCAGACAGAAAAGTTTCAGCTGCTATGCTTGCAGCAGGCTGATAGAAAAAGAGTCATTCCTTGTGATATGGACTCAATAAAAAAAGGCATGGATCATGCTGGAAGACAGTTGAACTCCTTAGTTGAGCTATTGCTCTCTACTGCCCCCTTAGGTTTTAGAGGGGGAAAAAAGAAGACAGGCTTCGCATTTGTTTTGCTATCTAAAAAGACTTGGATCTTATTGGACAATGAAGAACGCTGCTCTGCTTGTTTCTCTTGCCCAGTAAGCCAACCTGGGGAGTTTTGCTATGAGCTCTGCTTTACTATAATTACAATATGTTAAGAGCCCAGAATCTTTTTTTTTTTTTTTTTTGGTGAGGCAATTGGGGTTAAGTGGCTTGCCCAGAGTCACACAGTTAAGAAGTATTATTTGTGTGAGGCCGCATTTGAACTCAGGTCCTCCTGACTCCAGAGCCAGTGCTCTATCCACTGTGCCACCTAGCTGTCCCTAAGAGCCCAGAATCTTGTGTGAAGCTCTGGCTGGATTTGTCTGCGTTGTACAAACAGCCAATCTGAAAAGCTTTAAATGTTCTCTGACTTAAGGGAAATGCTTCTCATTAGAATATTGTAACATGTTTTCAGTACCTTTTAAATGGATAATTTTGAATTGAAAGAGCTTGTCACTGTTGATTTGCTCAGGAAAGTGATGAGGACCTATGAGCAGTTAGCAAATAAAGTTTGTATGGTATATACTGAGGGGTGTAAGGATTATCTAGGTCTGAAGTCAAGAATTATTAGTTGTTCTGAGGAAATGAGTTTCTGTATCTGTGTTCCCATTTTTCCTAGGAACACTGAATTTGTTGGTGAGTGAGTGTGACCCAGGTTTATGTGTAGAATATGATATTTTGATTATTACTGACTTACTCTGAGTAAGCGTGTTGTTATAATTATTATTGCTGAATCATTTATAGTAAATGTTTCATATTTAATAGCTAATGATGTCATGGTGATTGATCACCCACACACCAGTGGGTGATCAGGAGCTACAGTGGTAAATAGCCAGAGTACTCTTTCCCCTCTGCCTCCAACAGGACTATTCTTTTCCTCTGCCTGATATTTAAAGTCCATCAAAAATCTTGTTCAAGTTTATCTTCGCAGGCTGATTACACGTTATTACATTCATGCTTTCTCTGCTACAGACAAAATGTCTTGCTTGTTTCTCATATATGACATTCTATCTCCATTTCACCTCCATGCCCTTGTATAGACTGTCCCCAATCCCTGAAATGCTTTTTCTCATCTTTACTTCTTAAAATCCCTAGCTCCTTCAAGACTCAAGGCAAGGGCCACTTCTTTTCATGAGGCCTTTCTTAATACTGCATTCACTTCATTCATATTCTATGGCATATTTAACTATTCCTCAATAGATCAGCATATATTGTATTTCCAGTTTTTTGTTATCACAAACAATGCTGCTATGAACATGTTGGTACATTATGTATTTTTTTCTGGCTATCAACAACTTCTTCAAGGTATAATCCCGGTAGTAGAAGCTCTGGGTCAAATGGTATGGCAAATTTAATGTCTTTTCCAACATAATAGTGAATTATTTTCCAGAAGAGTTGTGCCAATTCACAGCTATCCCAACAATGGATTAGCATGCCTGCCTTCCCACAGCTCCTCCACCATGGAACCTTCCTATCTTTATCACCTTACTAATTTAATGGGTAGGAAGTGATTCATCAAACTTGATTTAATTTTCATTTCTCTGAATATTAGTGATTTTGAGCAATTGTTCAGAAAGTGGTTAACAGTTTATAATCCTTTAAAATTGTTTTCTTTTTTATTATAAACTTAAAGAACAGTAACAAATAAGAAAATTTCAAAATTTAAAGGGAAAAACATAAAGGAGGAATTATTGAGCTGGGAAACTTCCGTGATGCAGTCTGGTTCTCCTCCTTCCCCATAACACTATGTATAATTTGTTTTTTTTTTTTAATTTAATTCAAATTTAACACTGCAATTCTAAAAATTCTCTGCTTACCTATATTCCCCTTTCTGCACTTCTTTCTGCTCTCTTGATTATTTTTTAAATGATTCATTGATACTCTTGCCTTTGTTTTTGTTTCTTCCTCTTTTTGTTTTTGTTTTGAAAACTATCCTTACACTTTACTCAGCTATTTATTGGAAAATGTCTTACCCTTACAAATTTGTGTTAATTCCATACAGATTTTGGTGTCAGACTTTTTTCCTGAGATACTGAATGCAACTATTTTCTTCCCCTAGTATCCTTTAAGACATTTCCTAAAAGGGAGCATCAATCAGGAGTTGAGCCTGATGTACACTGACAAAGCAATGCTGGTAAACTGATAAAATTGTTTGAGTAATTCAGTTCTAAACGCTATAGAAGCAACTATTACCAGAAATACCCAAGTTACTGCAGCTCCAAAGACCTCGCTTCAAAAAGACTCATCCACTGAATCTGCAGACTCATGCTTGGATTTCCGTGCCCCTCCCCCTCCCAAGGTTATATGGAGTAATTAGCAATTTTAAAAGTGAATTTCTAAGAAATGGGATGAGAATTACTGGGTTAGCTGTTTCACACCTTATCAAGGATATGAGTCATTTTATGTCATGCAGGTAGGGCTGAAAATCACTACAGTAATCCACAATTGATTAGAAATTCCCCTAAGGATCAAACAACACCCATCACTTCAGGTCAAGTATGTTCAAGCTATTATTGTTCCAGAAGCCACAGGCTGTCATAGACAAATGAAACCAAAACTAAAAGAGAACTAGGCTTGGGCTTTATGCCACTGCCCTTTAGGCGGCACCATCATCACTTTTTATAAGTCATGATCACACTAAGTTAAATGTTTGAATAGTAAACTTCCTACAAAGACTTGAGCTCTACAGGAAATAATGCTGGTGACTCAGTACATAGTGCCAGTGCCTAGGACTTGTAAGCTAATGACCTTGGTTTGTGTTCTGTTACCATGTTACATAAAGTAAAACTGACTATAATACTTTGTTCTTAGAGCTATTCACTGAGTTCTACAGATGGCAAAAATCTATCTGAGCAAAGCCAAACTGGGAGGATTCAGTTTCTGCAGTTGGCCTTACTTCATTAAGGGGCAACACCAGTTGTTTTTTAAATGCCCACCTTATCTTAATTTAGTTAGATCACATGTATGTCTAATATAGCTTCCCTACTTGTAAAGACACTGCTTCTCATCTATAACCTTAACCTTGTCTTTTCCCTAAGAGTCCTTTGAAGTTTAGGATTCTTCATTTAGTTAGAACAAGAAAAAACAGGCACAAAAGGTGCACTTACTTCTGTTCTTGAGTACCCACATTCCACACTTCCTCCACACTTCCATATGGGTTTAAGGGAAAATAATTTTAATTGCAAAGTCATTCTTTGGATGCTTCATGGAACTAAAATGGTTCCCTTGTGGCTGAACCAGCTCATTGTGATTCATTTTGGAGTACAGCTATTCAATGTTTGGCCATGAATGCATTTTTTCACAAAAGATAAGCCTTTAGAAATTATCTTGTGTATAAAATAACATAAAGTTGGGGGTGGGAGTGCGGTTGGGGGAAGAACTAGAAGAACAGAGTAGACACTGACCAAAACTACATAAATGGGGAAATGTATGCATAAATATAGAGAGATGAATGGACAAAAATAAAATTAAAAGGAAGGAGGTACTAACTTATAAGTTGTTATAGACATTTCACATGATAAAATTCATGTAATGTAAATACAATCACAGAATTTTAGAGTTGAAAGGGACCTTGGTGGCAAATTAGTCCAACCAAGTCATCCCCAAAAAGGAACCCCCCCCAACTGTAAAATACCCATTCAGTGTGCTTCCACCCTCTGCCTGAAGATCTGCCAGGAGCGTAACCCCACTAACTCTAGAGGCAGCCCATGCTACTTTTACTAGTCAGGAAATTTATTCTAGACTTTACACCTAAATTTGGCTCTTGGCAGTTTCCACACTGTCTCTGGTTCTGCACTCTGGGTCAAACAGAGAAAATCAAATCCCTTTTCCACATGCCAGCCTTTCAAATATTTGGATTCAGCTATCACCTGTTTTGCCTCCCCTCCTCCTTTCTTTTCTTCTTTGAGCTAAACATCCCTGGTGCCTTCAATCAATCCTTAAAAAAACATGAACTCAAACTCCAGTCATTGACAAAACTACTGATACTGTTTTTATCTGGATGATCTCTAGTTTAATCTTTCTTAAACTGCTGAACCTAAGACTGACACAATACTCCAGATGTGATCTGAGTAAGATGGAACACAAAGATTGACAGCTCCTTAATGCTGGAAGGTATGCATGCCTCTTAATGGACTGAAATGGCTTTTTTTGCCTACCACATCACACTGCAGACTTATTTAGCTCTTGATGTTCAGTCGTTTTCAGTCATGTCCAACTCTTTGTGACCCCTTTTTTGGGTTTTCTTTGTAAAGATACTGGAGTGGTTTGCCCAGCTCATTTTACAGATGAGGAAACTGAGGCAAATAGGGTTAAGTGACTTGCCCAGGGTCACAAAGCTAGTGTCTGAGGCCAGATTTGAACTCAGGTGGCACTCTATCCACTGTGCCACCTAGCTTACCCAATATTGCACTTACAATCCATTAAAACCCCCAAATCTTTTTCCAAATGAACTGCTGGCTAAACCACATCACCCCCATCTAATTCTTGCAAATTTTTATTAGAAGCCAAGTGAAAGAATTCACACTAACTGCTGAATTTTATCTTTCTAGATTCAGATCAATGTTCTAATCCGTCAAGATCTTTTTGAATCCTAACGTGGTAATGCAGTATGTGAGCTCTCTCTCTCTGTCCATTTTGTGTCATCTCCACTATCTGAGGAGCGTGTCATCTATTTATGTCTTTTTTCAAGTCATTGATCAAAATGACAAATAACAGCTGACTGAGACATTCCACAGGAGATCTCCTGCCAAGGTGACTCTTCTGAGTCTAATCAATCAATAATCATTTGTTAAGCACCCACCATCAAGCACTGTGTTATGCCCTAGAGATACAAAGATAAATGTGAGATATGTTCTGCCTTCAAAGATCTTACATTCTATTGGGGCCCGACAAAATGTGTGTGTGTGTGTGTGTGTGTGTCTTTCATATGTAAAGCAGAAATGAGATAACCTTGCACAAGGAAAGGCCTCATGCCAGAAAGTGAGATGTGAGCTGAATCTTGAAGGAAATAATGGATTTCAAAAGGTAGAGTTAAAGTTCATTCAAGGCAAGGGCCACAGCCAGTACAGACACAGTGAAAGAAGATGGAGTAGTGTATGTGACTGAACAGCAAGGACCAGTTTAGCTGGACAAAGAGAGCGTGTGGAGGAGGGTAATATAATAAGGCAGGAAAGGTTGGGAAGGAGCCAGGTTGTGTTAAAGGTCTTTATAGCTGATTCTCAAAAGTAAGAGGGAACCACTCAAGTTTACTGAATAGGGGTATCCAGATATTCAATCAGTTGCAAGGTATATTCAGCTGACTGCTGAATTGTACAACCATCGACCTCAAGGAACTCTATTCTAATGGGGCAGACACCACGTAAACAACTATGGATATATAACATATTTTGTTGTTGTTCAATTGTTTTAGTCGTGTTCGACTCCTCATTGCCCCATTTGGGGTTTTGTTGGCAAAGATATTGGAGTGGTTTGCCATTTCCTTCTCTAGGTCATTTTACAGATGAGGACCTGAGGCAAACAGGGTGAAGTGACTTGCCCAGGGTCACATAGCTAGTAAGTGCTTGAGCTCCGATTTGAATTCAGATGTTCTTGATCCCAGACCCAAGATTTAGCCACCTAGCTGCCCTATAAGACATATACAGGATAAACTGGAGGTAGTCTCAAAGGAAAGGCACCAGCATTAAAGGGGACAGTAGACACTTCTTGCAGAAAGTGAGATTGTAGCTGGGACTTGAAAGAGCCCAGGGAAGTCAGAAATCATACAAGAGGAGTAAGAGCAGGCATGGGGAGCAGTCACTGAAAACACGGCATGGGGAGACAGATTCATGGAGGATGATGTCTTTTAGCTGAGGATTGTCAGAATTTCAACAAGTAAAAGTTGGGGGTGGGGAAGAAGGAAAGAATTCTAGGAGTAGAAAATGGCATGCAGAAGGGAAGGAAAGAATGGAATGTGCCAATTATCCTGTTGGGCTAAAGTATAAAGTGAGTGACAAGAACATGAGATAAAGCTCCAAAGATGCTTGGCCAGCACCGGCTTATGGAAATGGCAGAGGCTGAAGATTTCAGGGGCAAGTAGTGACCTAAGGGAGAGTGCTTGGATGGCTGGCAACATCAGATGTGCAATAGATAGGGAGAGGGAGAGACAAAAATAGAGACAGAGAGACAGAGATAGATAGCTGGGTCTATAGACAACTTCTTCCATCACTGGCCTCTCTTCTAGTGAATACAATGCTTTAGTTTCCACGCTGAGACCACCGCCCACAAGATCACTTCCATCTGGAAACACATCTTCTCCATGTGTGATAGAGCTGATTAAATCCTTCTGAAAGTAATAGAAAAATCACACACACAGGAAGGCACCAAGAAACCTCATGCACCATAGCTATCCTGGCACCCTGAGTAGGAGATTACAGCTAAATCTTGTACAAATAATTCTAAGTTATTTCCAGGTCACCATCTTTATAGTGCTAGGGCTCTATACCTTGCCATTAGAGAAGGCAAGAAAAGGGAATAAGCCTTTATATTGTGCCTACTATGTGCCAGGCACTGTGCTAGTTTGATCTTCACAACTACCTTGGGAGGTAGATGCTATTATTACCCCCATTTTATAGTTGGAAAAACTTAAGTGAACAAAGGTGAAGAACCTTGGCCAGGATCACAGAGCTAGTAAGTGTCTGAGGTCATATTTGAACTCAGGTCTTCTTGACTCTAGGCCCAGGACTCTAACCACTGAACCACCCAGGTACCTGGATCATCCAATCAATCAATTAAATACCTGCTCCCCTCTTTTAAGGTATCTTCCCCCTAAATCAGTACCTATGTAAAACTTCCTGCCATTGAACGAGGGCTTCAGTGTCCTATGTCCTTTTTGCTGCTAAAGGGATGGTTTTGAATGCCAGGTGGACTTGATTAGGTAGAAAATGGTGAGCCTCAGAAAGTTTCTGAGTAGGGCAGTGATGTGGTTAGTGTTGCAATTACCGTACTCCTGCTACGTGATCAGCACTGTACTATTCACAGAGGGCTGTTACAAAAGTAATGCTATTTTATCCAGAAAATGTTGTCACGCAATCCTTACATACAGCTGTTAAGAATCCATTTTCTATTAAGCTATTTATGCAGCAACACAAATTCAGTTATATTTACATCAATTTTGAAATCCCTTCAATGGCATCTTAGAATTAGATACAACTTTTTTTT
The DNA here is from genome assembly GCF_900497805.2 of Vombatus ursinus. Lineage (NCBI taxonomy): Eukaryota > Metazoa > Chordata > Mammalia > Diprotodontia > Vombatidae > Vombatus > Vombatus ursinus. The sequence continues at coordinate 8,891,260 of NW_020954557.1, forward strand.
AAAAAGTGGATGAAAAGACAACATGGAAAAAGACCGAATCCTACGCAAAGAGCTGATTAGGATACAAAGAATGAACAGAACGTGAAGAAAAATGTCTTTGACACTTAGCAACCCTCCCTCAGACGTTGGGCCCTGGTTTTCTGCAGATCACATCTATTTGATATTCGCTCAGAGACTCTCAAGAAAGAAATTTGCTCAGGCTGTTAGCTCACCTGCTGTCTTAATTACTCATGTACCCTTCCAAAGGCATAATAAAATCTGAATATTAGCAAGCCCTGTTAAGAACAGCTCAGAGCTCGAGGTGTCTGTGGTTGAAACAACCCTTAAATGTACACTGGTTTTCCCTAAGAAGGGAAAACCTTTCTTTGAGGGTCAACAGCTGCAGGCAACAGGTACAAAACCAAGCTTACTAAATGTGACAGAATTTGACTCTGTACCAAACAGAATTGGAATTGGAAGGTCCCTTGACAAGGAACATTTTTCTGAGACGAGAAAGACCACAGAATTATGGAAGGAAGCAGTAGGTCTGGAAGTAGGTCCCTTATTCCCTTTCTTTCTGTGGCCAGAAATCTTCCAAAACTCTGAAGCTTTAAAAGTAAGTTCTTAAGAATTAGCTTTTGTTTAATTTCACCCTAGGCATTTTTCCTTTCCTAAAATAAAAACATTTATCTGATCCTTGCTGTGGATTCTTTACCATCAGAAACACGAATGGACAGCAAGTAAAGTCACGTAAAGAAAAGACTAAATGAACAGTCCTGAATATGACTCATAGTTTGAAATTTAGCGCCATCCTTGCCTTTGTAAAAATATAAATACATATATGTTTATGTATGTATATATGTATGTATATATGTACATATATATGTATGTGTGACACCCAATGGCTATCATTTTTCATAAAATTGAGAAAAGAGAATTTTACTCTCTTTCATGAAGACTACATTTTGAATTCTCAGTAAGAGCTCCCTCTACCAAAGCAGATTTGGCATCTGCAACTAACAGTCTTATTGACTGGGACAACTGCCCAGGGTCACACAGTCAGACTGTGTTAGAAGTGGACTTGAATGGAGTTCTTCCTGACTGAGGCCAGTTTTCTATGCACGATGTAACACTGCCTCTCTACCTAATTACATTCTGGAAAATGTTGGTCAAACTTTAAAGCTGATATGTGGTCTTTCTTTGTTTGATTTTTAAGGCACTGAGTAATGACAGATTTATTTTTCTTTTTTAAATTAGTAACCCATCTATATAATAACAACTCAAATTTATATAACTATCCCTGTAAGGTTTACAGAGTGTCTCCTCACAATCCTATGAGAAAGGTTTGTGACAGTATCATCAGCAGCATTTCACAAATGAGGAATCTTAAGTTCAGAGAGAGTAAGTGACATATTGGCAAGTGTAAGAATCCATGAATACTACTCTTTTTACAAAGAGCAATGTCTGCAGCACCACATTTCTTAAGAGCCGTACAGTCATGTACACTGTAATAGATTCTTGATCATACTTTTCCAATACCTTGCATAAAGGATTTCTTTGCAGAATACTCTCTGAGGGGCAGCTAGGTGGCATAGTGAATAGAGCTCCAGCCTTGAAGTCAGGAGGACCTGAGTTCAAATTCGACCTCAGACACTTGACACTTACTAGCTGTGTGACCCTGGGCAAGTCACTTAACCCCAATTGCCTCACACACAAAAATCCAGAAAAGCCAGAACACTTTCTGAACTTTCCATGGAAGTTCTTATAAGATCTTCACTCTTGTTGTTGTGTTGATTTTCAGTCATGTCCCACTCTTCATGACCCCATTTGAGGTTTTCTTGGCAAAAGATACTGGAGTGTTTTGCCATTTTCTTTTCCAGATCACTTTGCAGAAGAGGAAAACTGAGGCAAACAGGGTTAAGTGACGTACCCAGGGTGACACAACTACTAAGTGCCTAAGGTCAGATTTGACCTTAGAAGAAGAAGACTCTAGATAGAGCTACCTGAATCTAGGTCCAACACCTTATCCACTGTGCCATCCAGATGCATGCCCCGAGGTGGGGCCCACTCCCATCCCATACCTTGCTAACACCTTGTACAAAGGATCCCTTTATATAATACTCTCTGTACTTTCATTGAAGGCCTCACAAGATTTTCACTATCTAGGTCCTAAAGACACCAAGAAAGAGGGAAGGAAACAGTATTTTCACCTTACAAAGTAAACTGAAGAATCTAAGATATCTAAGAATTCAGATATCAAAAAATAAAAGAGAGAGATCAAAAATTAGGTAAAGATTGACCAATACTTAGGCATAACTATTAAAAACTCCCTTGGAAGATGATGTTGCTGATCAAGCCAAACTAGGTACCTGGTCCACATGAAGAGAGGACATCACATAATTAGACTGGATTGTGTTAGCAGTTCTTTTTTGTTGCCAATGTCTAGGCTGAAAAGAAATTCCTAAGGATTTTGGATCTGGGCTTCCCTTCTCCTACCCTGTAGACATTATGTCACCTAAGCCATATTTAGTCTATCAATTAAACTCATAAAAGATCTGAATCCTACAAAATGAGCTCTGAACTTTCTTACTGTCTCTAAAAGCCAAGGGAAACAGAGTTGAAGTGGATGAATCCAGATGATTTAGGGGGGGAAACTCCAAACCATTCTTGTCTAAACTACACAGATCATTTGGTCTAAATTTCTGTCTAAATTTTCTGGAAATTGGATTCAATTCTCAATGACCTGGTATTACCATTGGGGACCTGATTTCATAACCCAGGTAAATTAAAGTAAACACTTACTTTGAGGAGACTAGATGTGGCTACATCTTTTCCAGAACAGTAATTAGCATCTTTACAATTCTCGGGTAGCCAAGTGGTACAGTGGATAAAGTGCTGGGCCTGGAATCAGGAACACCTGAATTCAAATCCTGCCTCAGACAGACACCTCTTAGCTGTATGGCCCTAGGCAAGTTGCTTAACCTCTCTCAGCCTGTTTTTTAATCTATAAAATGAGAATAATCATAGCTCCTAGTCCACACCGACTCTGGTACCTGCTATGTTTGAGGCACCATGAAGAGTATTAACGGAGTACAAAAAAGAATAAGATATGGTCCTGCTTTCATGATACACAAATGATATATTGTTAGCCTGGGCCTTTTGGATGTCTTTGTCCATACGTTCATTGGAGGAAGCATGGCATAATGGATAGAGCACTGGATTTGAGTCGGGAAGACCTGAGTTTGAATCCCACCTCTGACACTTATTAACTACGTGACCTTGTCCAAGTCACTAATTTGTGGCTCCCATTTCCTTCATTTGTAAAAACAAAGGAGTTGGATTTGATAACCTCTCAAATTGAAGCCAGGATGATCTGAGTTCAATTCCAACTCACACACTTAATGGATGTGCAACCCTGGGCCAGTCCCTTAATTTCTGCCTCATTTTCCTCATCTGTAAAATGGGAATAATAATTGCACCTACCTTACAGGATTGTTGTAACAAATGTAAAGTACTTTATAAACCTTAAAGCACTCATTATCACCCCAGTTCTTATTACTGTTGTTGCTATTGTCATGGAAACCTGTGTTTGGATCACACTAAATTAATTAAGCTGTACAAAAAGAATAAAAAGAAAATATCCTTAAACATAACACTGAGAGATTAATCTTTGTAATTGCTTCCTCCTCATATTATCCTTTGTTGGGTACTTAAAATAAGCTATTTTAGAATCACTAAAGGTGAGGTTCAGAGGAGACCTTAGAGATGATCTTGTCTAACTCTCCCATTTCACATATGAAATGACAGAGATTCCCCAATAAACACACAGATAGCGGTCAAGGTAGGGCTAAAATTTGTTTCCTGTTGTTTCCCAATCCAGCACTCTTTCTAATACAATTTCCTCTCCAAAAGTCACATTTTGCAGATTTATGAGGTAACAAAGGCCTAAAGAGGTTAAATGATTTGCCCAGAGTTCACACTGCTTGTTGTCTAAAACAATGTCTTCTGCTTCTTTGTATTCCTGGCCCTAGGCCCTGCACACAGTAAGCACTGACTGAATGCTCTGGTGATGAGCATGGCATGAAGGAAAGAGCACTGGATTTGGAATCAAAGGATCAGAGTTCAATCCCAGATCTGCCATTTCCTGTCTGTGTGACTTTGCGCAAATCACTTCATCGTGCTGGACCTTAGTTTCTTCTTCCATAAAATGAGAGTGCTGGACTAAATGATCCCTGAGCTCCCTCCAATACTAAATCGATGATCCCGTGAGAATAGGGCATTCACAGGCTTCAACAAGCGCGACTCCCTGACTCAGCCCCTCTCACACCCTTCTCAGTCCCACCTGCGGGAATGAGTGCAGCCAAAAGCACAACAGTTCCCATGGTCATTCCAAGCAGGATTTGTAGCTCTGCCTAGTCACATAGAGGCTGAATTATAAAGCCATTCTGTGGAGAAGCCCTTCAGTGAGACGAATGAGGAGCCAAGGGTCATCATCCTGTGGGTTAGAGCTCACCTCATTCTCAAAGCATTCTTCTCCTTCCACATGAAAGTTTCTACTCCTGGGTACCTCCTGGCAGACCGAGTTATCAATAAAAAGTTTCAAGCTTTTGAAATGCTTCTACAACACCTCTACAAGTTGCCCCAACAAGGAGGCTTTCAAACCTCTGTTTGAAAGTCATCTCCTAAAATGGATTAGGAGAAAGATTACAAGCGCTGTAATGTCAAGAGCAGTTGTGTTTTTTCTCCACTAGAGTAGTGTCTCTCCTATCTGATCTCAGGCAGTTCTACAGACAGGCCTGGGAGGGGAACTGTAAGGATTTGGAACAAGTGAAAGGTGACCTTTCTCATTCCGGGAAGTTGTGAAAACCTGTGAGTAAGTGGTACCCACAAGCAGGCTATAATTAAAGCCTATCATCATTTTCATTCTAACTGGGCTGTAAAAATATGCTCTGAGCTGAAACCCTGGAATGTACATTCTTGATATGGATGCATTTTTTCCCTTTTTACAACTCTTAGACAAAAAAAAGAAGCATACACAAAAAACCTAACACTTTCAGTTGTTTCTTGTTATAGATTTGCTAAAAAAGAAAACCAGAAGGTTATAGCTTATAGACTATTGTGGGGAAGTTTTCTGAATTTAGAAAAACTTTGGTGTTGGGTTTTTTGTTTTGGTTTTTTTTTTTTTTGGATACTTACAGCTTTTTTCTGAGAAATAAATCTTCAGGTCAAGAGTTCAGGATCTTTAGCTCCATAACCTTACTACCCCAAGATGGAAGAAATAATTTTTAGATGTTCACTTTGTTCTTCTGTTTTTCTTCTGTCCACCACCTTTGTCTTTTTTTTCCCTCTCCCCTCCTCTTGCACCATTTTGTTCTCATTTTCTTAATCTGGGGTCAATGAAAACATTATAGGATCTACCATCCCATCACCTGAAGAGATAAATTCAAATCTTGTGACTCTTTGTCATTTATGCCTTTCTCTGTAATTTACACTCGTGTGTGTGTGTGTGTGTGTGTGTGTGTGTGTAAAAATGGTGGCCAGAGAAGCTATCAAGATATGAGGATAGTAAGCAGAACCACAGGAAAGTAAAGTGACAAGCCTTTTCTAGGAGAAATGACAGTTGATTTGATTATGGTGCACGAACTAGAAAGGGGAAGGGAAACAGAGGGCATAAATCAGTAACAATGTAGCTGGAAAAAAGATGGCTTGGGAATAAAGTGGGATATGACTGGAGTCAAGCTGAGGTATAGTAAACTGAGGAAAGAACCAATTATGACAGTGGAACCACAGGGCAGGAAATTCTGGGAGTGAAAAGGCTAAGTCCTCCAGGGCATGGTTTCACACTAGTGCTCCCTATACCATGACAAAGGTCCAATCCTTATTCCTCTCAAAAACTTAATACTGAACATCAATACAGCCACCTAATCTGTTTAATGATTGTTTGCAGCCAAATTTCAATTAATAAAACATCATTACTTTTTTCTGTCTGTTACTACCCATCAAATCACCTTATTTCCCCTCAACACAAAATAGAAATATTTCCTTAATAACAAATACATGTGTGTGTGTGTGTGTGTAACACACACACACACACAAAATGCACTGACCCTATCAGTGGATACCTGTTGTTTCTGTGCCTATAGTCCATCATTTCTCTAAAACAGTGAAGATACATTTAATCCTTAGTCTTTTTCAAGTCATAATTGATCAAAACTTTTGTCAGAGTTCAGAATTCTCTTAGAGTTGTTTCCTTTCATATTCTTACATAAATTGTTCTTCTGGTTCTGCTAATTTTATTCTGCCCAAGTTCACATAAGTCTCTCCATCATGTCCCTCACTTCTTATGGTGAAATAGAATTCTATTATATTTATATACCACAATTTATTTAGCCATTCCCAAACTGATGGACACCTATTATGTTTCAGTTCTTTTTATTTTTTTTTATGGTACTTGAAGATTTATTCAGCATTTTGCTCACAACTCTGCCCACTCCAAGAGAGAGAATTCAAATCAGCTTATCCTTATTTTATATGTAACACTGACTACTTTTTTTTATTAATTTGTTTTAATTTATCAACAATCACTTCCATAAGCTTTTGAGTTTTAAATTTTTCTCCCCCTCCTTCCCTACCTCCCTCTCCAAGATGGCATGCAATCTAATATAGGCTAAACCTATACATCCCTATTAAACATATTTTCACATTAGTGATTTAGAAGTAAGAATTATATCTAATAGGAGGAACTACCAGGAAGAGGAAACAAAAATACAACAGAAGAAAAAAATAGCAAATACTATGCTTTGATCTGCATTCAAACTCCATAGTTCTTTCTTTGGATGTGGATAGCATTTTCCATTATGAGGCTTTTGGAGATGTCTTAGATCCTTGTATTGTTGAGAGGGGTTAAGTCTATCAAAGTCAGTCATCACTCATTGTGGCTGTTACTGTGTACAACATTCTCCTGGTTCTGCTCACTTCACTCAGCATCAAACCATACAAGTCTTTCCAGATTTATCTGAAGTCTTCCTGTTCATCATTTCTTATAGCACAACAGTATTCCATTACATTCATACATCACATTCACAACTATGATTACTATCTGTGTCTTTCTCTCCATCCTTCCCCTCCTCCCTCCCACCCCCACCCCCTGTTTATGCTTTTCTTTCTCCTTTTCCCTTCTCGCTAATGTTTTGCTTTTGACCACTGCCTCCCTCAATCCCACCTCCCTTCTATTAGCCCCCTCCCTTTTCTTTCTCCTTTTCCCTCCTACTGCCTGGAGGGCATGTTAGATTTCTATACCTAACTGATTATGTTATTGTCTTCTTGAGTCAAATCTGATGAGAGTAAGGTTCAAACAATGCTCATCTCCCTCCCTTCTTCCCCTCTGCTGTAATAGGTTTTGTTTCAGTTCTTTTTAAAACAATAGCAATTGTTGCTATAAATATTCCTGTACACCCTTTTCTTCTATTCTTGACCTCCTGGTGCTACATGCCTAATAGAAGACTCAATAAAAGGGATTTGGGGGATATAGATCCAAAGTATCTTTCAATATGGGTGAGCAAATTCACAACTCCACCAACAGTGCACTAGTGTGCCTGTTCTGCCATGATTCCTCCAATAATTGCAACTTTCCTCTTCTGTTAGCATTTTCTATCCGATAGGTACGAGAGAAAGCCTCACAGTTCTTTTAATGTTCATTTCTCTGTTTATTAATAACTTGGAACATTTTTTCATATGATTATCAACAGCTAAGATTTGTTCATTTGAAAACTGCCTGTTCATTTCCTTTGACCACTTATTTACTGGAAAATGTCCCTTATAACTTTCATATCCTCAACAAGGGAACACTATTTTCCAAATCAATTATGCTCAAGACTTCTCTTCCCTCCTCTTTAACCCCTTTGGCAAACCATTTAATAAGTGTTGTTCATTTGAAACATCTCTCACACCTCTCTCTTCTTGACCATCCTTGCTGCCACCATTAGCATTATCATCATAACTAGTATTTATATAGTACTTTAAGATTTTCAAAGTGCTTTACATATGTAACTGCATTTGATTCTTCCAACAATCCTGAGAGGTAGATAATATTATCTCCATTTTCCATACAAGAAAACTAAGGCCAAGAGAAGTCATGTGACTTATCTAACTGCTCTTTCCTTTGCCCTATCCTATTTCTCCTTTAAAACTAAGTTGAACTAAATTCAAATATGTGTATTTATTCCACTGCAATAGAATTCAACCTGAGACACTTTGGCAAGTTAGAATTAGAACTCAATTCCCAGAAGACTGTGAGGTATTCTAGAAGTTCCTGATTGTGGTTCATATTATATTGATTGCATCAAATCTCAAGACATTGTACAGTCTTCTGGAAGAGAGATCTACAATCACTCAAAGGAGTCTGGCCTGTCCAAACACAGGAAAGATCAAATGGATAAAGAATGTCTACTGTCCAGATTTCAACATGCATCTTAAGGGAAACCCTACAGAGCTTATCCAACAGTATGTATATTTGGAACAGTTAAGGGCAATGAAGCAAACCTGGAGTTGAAAAATAGAAAGAATGGACTGGATTGACTTTGGAAGGTTGAAAAGCACTTTTACTGACCTTGTGTTTCCCATAATTCTCATTTTTTCAATGCAAACGTATCAGTAGTGTTGCCATAATGTTAAGGCTTGAAATACCACTGCATCTGAAGAATTAAAGATGAGCACCACATAGCAGGTACATGATGGTTCTAAACAGGCTGCAGTATAACCAAAAAGGAACTTCAAAGAAGGACAGGAGTAAAGGATGTCATCAAAGAATTGTATGGTCGAGAAGATGTGGCAAAACTAAAGGGACGACAGATAGATGACCAAAGCATTCTCTCCACTGGTACCCTTGTGACGTTTGAAGAAAATGAGGAAGGTCTCTAGAACTGGGTGGAGGATGCCTATGGCAGACTTTCAGAAAGACTTAGATGAGAGTTACAAAGGGACAAATGAGTTGTGAACTGCGTCTTCAGAGGGAACTCCTGAAATCCCAGATTCATCTGAATATCTGAGAGAGAATTAGCCCACTTTTACTTTCACATTTCCATAATAAAGTTTGTTTCCATGTTGTATACACATGTAAGCATATCCTTCATATATATTTAATGGATTTGATTAAACTGATTAGTTTTGTGTATTGTCCTTTATTAATCACAAAGGTTTATTTTTTTGTTTTGTTTTGTTTTTTTGCTTTTTGGTAGGGCAATTGGGGTTAAGTGACTTACCCAGGGTCACACAACTAGTTAAGTGTTACGTATCTGAGGCTGAATTTGAACTCAGGTCCTCCTGACTCCAAGGCCAGAGCTCTATTCACTGCGCCACCTAGCTGCCTCCCCACAAAGGTATTTTTACTGAAGATAAAATGTACTACAACCTTTAGGACAGGGGCCACTCCATATTTTCTATAGCAATGATTCAACATTTTAAGTAAGCAAGAAAAAAAGTAGATTTAATGTACTTATGTACAAAATTATACATAATTACATGTTATATAATAATATACTATATGTACTAATAAAATATATAATAAATATAAATTTAAAGATTAATTCATGCTTCAAGAATTCACATATTAGAGGAGCCTGATGTCATAAAACAAAATCCTCTTTCACATGACCATTTCCAAAAGCATTTTTGTTAAATTTGAATTTTAATTCATTTGAATTCTCTTGACATCTAGTCTTTTAGTCCAAGTCCTATCAGTCTTATGACACAAAACATTCCCAAATTATATTTGATTTATAATATTAGCTGTTGGTATGGATTAGAAATTCAGTTAGAGAGACTTACTAGACTATAATGAAGTGTCATTGTCTCTTGGATCCTAATAATGTTTTTGTATATAAAAGAAATAAAGCCAATAAAATACATGTTAAAAGAATAAATGAATGCTTATGCTAGTCATATGATTTATTAAAGTGTTTCAAAACATAAACTGTAATGTTTATAAAAACTTAGCATAAGTACTTACTTAGTTTCCAAACAATGCATCTTTGGTCCCTAGGGTGATGCACCTAAGTCATGTAGTTTTTATATTACAATTGGATGAGGAATGAACTAAAATACCTTCCCCCACCATACACCATTAGCTCTTCTCAGAAGAATTTTACACTCCTGATTAATGAGGTGTTTTTTAATTTGAAGCTTCATCAACAGCATTTGAATTGAATCTGCTTTGGAAGCAGAATGTCAAAAGTAGCTCTTATTGGTATTTTAACTAAAGATCTCTAGGCAGAGAAACCAATCTGGTGGTGGCATTAAAAAATGAATCAAAATAGGGGAACATGAAGTAAGTGGGTTGAGAGAGCAAATAGGTGAAGACAATCAGAATGAGGCAACTGTGAAAAAGAAAGGGTCATAAAAGGAAAGCATGAAAGCATCAAAGAAGAATAGAGGACAAAGAAGATGGGGAAAGGAAGATGAAGAGAACTTAATAAAAATCAGTTTATTCTTATGTAAAATTCAACATGTAATACATCTATAATCCTGATTTCTTTCTTTTCAATCTCAAATGGTAAAATCCAAAATTGACACCCAGGCAAACATCTGTGGATCATAATTCTTAGACTGGACTCTAATATATATACATTGTTTAAAAGTCTATCACATAAACCAGCAAGTAGGCCTGCTCATAGCAATCCTCATTTGCATCATAAGGATCCATGAATCAGTTTCAAAAGAAATTCAAGAGTCATCCCTGAGCTTAAGTCTTTTTTTTAACACATTTTTTTTTTTAATTAAACCTAATTGTTTTTTTCAGCTTGCTAACTTCAAGTACAGCTGCCTCCTGGAAACAACATCCTGTTCTTGTGTGTTAACTCATCTCAAGTAAACTGAATTTTTATTATACTTCATTTCTAGGCAGAATTTGTATTGAGAAGACTTAGAATACAGTACTGGGCCTAAAAACAGGAAGATCTGAGTTCAAATGCTGCCTCAGACATTTCCTAATTGTGCGGCCCTGGGCTCTTGTTGGCCAGTTTCCTCAGCTGTAAAATGAGATAGTAGCACCTGTCTCCCAGGGTTGCTGAAAGGATCAAATAAGTTAATGTGTAAAGCTCTTCTGTACATGTTAAAGCACTATACAAATGCTCGCTATTATTATTAACATTACTTCACCTCTTTGGGCCTCATTTTTCTTCTCTATACAGTGAGTAGATGGGACTAAATTATCTCTGATGATCTTTTCATTCTTTTCTTTCTGACTTAAAATGTTTATCTAGCCCTAAATAAAATTGTAACTAGGCCAAATAAAGCCTGACTTATATTCAATGTTTTGTTAGACTAGTTGCTTGCATTAGATCTAAGGGCCCTTTGACTTTTTAAAGGGGGGAAGCGAAGATGGGGGTAATAAGGACTAGATATAACTCAAATTCTGATATTCCCAGGGGGAAACCCTGGATTCAGGCATGAAGAAAAAGGGAAGGCAATGGAGAAGTGGAGAAAGCATTTATAAAGTGTCCACCTATGTACCAAGCACTGTGCTAAGTGTTTTACAAATATTATCTCATTTGATCCTCACAACAACCTTGGGAGCTAGGTGCTATTAAATTACTCAGTTGAAGAAACTGAGGCAGACAGAGATTAAGTGATTTGTCCCAGATCACAGAGCTAGCAAGTGTCTGAGGCTGGATTTGAACTAAAGTCTTCCTGACTCCAGGCCCAGGGCTCTATGTATTACACCGTCTTTGCTTCCAAAATAACAAGGACAACAGAAATCATTACTGAGAACCCTTCTAGACTGAACCTGGTACATATAAACCTACAGCTTTCCTTCTGGCCTTAGATTATATTTCATTTGACTTCTCTAATGTACCCACATTACAATGAAACTATTGATTTGAGTGTCAAAACCCTAGGATCTTCATTTAATTATTAAGATTCTCTCCTATGCATAACAAAAAAAAAAATCAGGAGGAGAAAAAAGACAAAATAAAGAGAAAAAAAGGACAAATTAGTAGAATAATGAACATCAAAGAGTTAAAATTCACATACCACTGACACAATTTAACCATCTTGACTTTGCATCACTTTGTGAAACTATGTCCTAGACACGACCATGAGTAATAGTATACAGTCATGTAGTTTATCAACCCTCACAAGTTCGATGACATGGAACCAGTAAGTGAAGACTCTTGGTTAACCCAGTGAATCTGGGAACTGTAATGAATGGGGTAAAAATATTTCAGCTACTGGTATTGTTCAATAGAATTCTTTTATCTCATAGGGAAGGAGAGACATTAGTCATTAGTTTAATCTGATGTTTCTTCAGCAAAAAGGTACTAGAAGTGGTTTCTTTTGGAAGAACCATTTAGGAACATGGCATTCCTTATCATTAAAGACACAAAACCACTCAAGGCTAAAAGATACCACCTACTGAAGGCATCTCTTAGTAATTCATTACCCAAAACTCTCATGTCTCATGACTTCACCCATCACACCCATCACACACACACACACACACACACACACGGGTTCCCATTAAGGAACCAAAGAAAGCTGAAAATGGGAGCAGAAAGCTCTGATTCTCGTGATACTTCCAAAATTCCCCCCTAGATAATTTTTTTTTTAATTTCAGTATCATAAGCCCTTTATCATCCCACACCTCACCCTTTGTTTCCTTTTTGTCTAGGGTCTTGAGTAACTGCTTCAGAAAGCTTAAAGAAATCTAGCTGATGTGATACCAGCTTAACATTGTACACCATTCATCCAAATGCATCCTCCATGTAGCACCGCAAGTGATTTCTCTAAACCCCAAGTCCAACTATATTGTTTCACTACTCAGTAAACTCTGTTGGCTCCCTATAAAGCTCAAATTCAAACTCCTGTTTGGTATTTATAGTTCCTCATAATCTGGTCCCAACCTACCTTTTCATACCTTATTATACATTACTTCCTCTCTCTTCACTCTACAGATAACCAAATTTTCCTCAGCTACCATCTCTGTGACTTTTGACGTGCTGTCCTCAATTCCTGGAATGTATTCCATCTTTAATTTCACCTCTTCAATGCTCCAGTTTTTTTCAAAGTTTATTTCAAGCATTATCTTCAATATAGAGCCCTTTCTGATACCCCAGGTGCTAGTCCTCTCCTCAAATTTATTACATATTTATTTTATGCATTACTATATAGGTGCATATTGTTTCCTTCAACAGACTGTAACTTCTTTGAGGAGAAACTACTGCTTTTTTTTTCTTTTTCTTTTGAGGGGGTCTTTGTATTCCTGTTGCCTAGAACAGTATCCTGACATATAGTAGTCAATTTATATATCTTTGTTAATTGATCAACAAATGCCAACTCTGACCTATGGTTTGATTAAATGACCTTATCTAATTTCTTTTTGTTGAACAGAGACATAGGGTATCCAGAAGGCTTTTAAACAGTGGCAGCTCACTATGTCTTATAATGTGGGTTCCTGGAATGGCAGCTATCTGTGACAGGAAAAAGAACTTCAATGAAAATGGACGGTACTATTTTATAAACATAATAGTCACATTTCCGGGGCAGGGAAAGGCAAGTACTCTGCACACTCAGTAGGCTTTTAATAAGTGTCAGTTGAATGAATGCATCAGAGTAGGGCTATGTCCTTCCTGTCTGCTTCTTGTTCCTATGTTTGCTGCCTGATTAAAAGGTCTTACCGTAGGGTCGAATGTCTTCCAGAGCGAGAGATGCTATTTCCAACAGGCGATGGTAAGTTGCTTCCTCTATGCAAGTCTTCAATGGACCTGCTCCATGGTTTTGACTTGTCCACTGAGTTTTCCACATTGTTCTCCAAACTTTCAAAGTCAAAACTGAAAAGAAACAGATTATTATCCTGAAGGCTTGCAAAGTGACATACATACACACATAGATGTGTACAACTTACTCTACCTATTAAAAAAAATCTATCCTTCCTTTCTTATTTCCGTACATTTTGATAGTAATAGTGGTAGCATGTTACATTTTGTTGGTGGTCAGTTGTTTCACTCGTGTCCAATTCTTCATGACTCCATTTTGGGGTTTTCTTGGCAAAGAAATTGAAGTGGTTTGCTATTTTTTTCTCTGCCTCACTTTACAGATGAATTTACAGAAATTGAGGCAAACAGAGTTAAGTAACTTGCCCAGGATCACACCGCTAGTATCTGAGACCAGATTTGAATTCAAGTCTTCTTGACTTCAGGCCCAGCACTCGACACAATTAAGTCCTGACTCCAAGTCCAGGGCTATATTCACTACACCACCTATCTGCTCCTATTTTACATTACATAGCACTTTAAGGTGCAAGGCTTCCCTTACAATACACTGTAAGGTCAGTAGGACAAATGTCATCATCCCATTTTACATAAGAAAACTGACTCTCAGACAGGCTAACTTATCCCCAGTCACAAAGAGATGCTCACACCCAGTGGTCTTAACTCCAAGTCCACAGCTTTTTCTACTACACCACATGGCTTTCTTTACTACACTAAGTCCCAGTAGAAGTAAAATAGCAAAACAACTTATCTAAAAGGATTTCACATGAATTCCAATAGGTATTAGTTTGAAAAACAGACTATGGTAAATAATGAACCTGGACAAAAAAATAAATGAACAGTTCAGGAATGTAATCTAGAAACAATTAAACATTCGTGTGTTATTTTTAAGTTGGTATAAAACAAATATAACAAATGCTGATTTGCCAAGTCGTAACATTGCCATAGTTGGGGGCGGGGAATATAGATCTTACAGCTGTCTTCATTTTTCTTTAACAAATCAATACTTTGTGTTTGTACTAATTTATTCCTACCCATCAATTGTGACTGAGCATTTCTCCTGGTGTGCTGGCAAGGGGACTCTCCAACCATGTGTGATACATTACCATCATAGTTATAGATTCTCTTTGATTTTTTAAAAACCTCTCCTCCCAATGTGTTGCTGTTTAAAGTAAGAGATTTGTTTCCCTGACATTTGTTGAGGTCTTTATTAATGTTAGTCATGTTGGAATGAATGGCAAATTAACTTGCTCACACTTATACCATTTTAGGAACAGATTTTTTTTTAAAAAGAGGCAGGACTTTGTATTTCATGCACATTTTCTAAATATTGTTTCATTAACTGTTTCTATGTGTGTTTCTAATCTTTCCATCTTACTAGAATGAGTATAACTGGTCAAAAAACATGATCGTTCGTCAATCACTAGAAACCTTCTATGGATGGGAAAACTGTCTGAGTTGGACTGGTAGAACTCTCAGGCAGTGTGTTCACAGCTCTAAAAAGAGGGATGATCTATAACCTTTCATCATGCCGCTGATATGGCACCTCTGAGGCCCTGACACTGCAAAGATCTTTCTATGCTCCTTTGAGCTGGTTCTTCTCCTTTACCCAAAAGAAGATGACATGGACTGCCTGAAGAAGCCACATGTACCAAGGTCAAAGAAGCTCTGCTCTCTCCCAAAAAAATGGAGACATGCCACTGATAGTAAGAAATTCTTTTGTACTCAGCTATTTAAATAGCTTAGAACTGTGGTACTAGGTGCCCTTGTCCATCATATATAAAGGAAGGTGTACAAGATAGCATGACACAGTAGATAGAGAGGGGGCTCTGAAATTGAAGAACACGTGCTTAATTTGTGCCTCTTACACATAATGGTTGTGTGACCCTGGCCAAATCACTTATCTCTGAGTGTCCTCGGTAACTAAGACTAGAAGTTGCAGAGTATCTGCTGGTTTACATTGGTAAAAGGAATTTCCTCACCAGTATCTCTTACACCAATGAAATTACGGTTCTGGTTCAAAAAAGAGGGGTGGAAATATTTGTGAGGATAATCAAGTAAGGCTGGCAGAAAACTAGTATATATATGTAAAGAGTTAAGCACAATGTATACATAATACATAGTATGACATATTAAAAAAATGTGCCTGGGCCTACTTAGCATTTCTTCCACTCCATAAACATAACCCCAAATTTAAAAAATATGGACCATACATAAAAGGGTAATGTTATTTTGACAAAGATATGCAGTGAGAGAAGAGGAGGCTGGCAGCTGGGTACAATGGAAGTTGATAAGAAACAAACTTTGGAAATGAAAACTATGAAACACAGCTTATATTTTATAGGACAACTTCTCAAGAGAGCAACAACCTGCTCATTTGTTTTTTTGAGTCTGTCCCATATGATTCGTGGGAGGCATCAAAGCTGAAACACTACGCAAGTTTTGGTATTTCAGTTTCTTCATCTGCCAGGTAGGAATAATTATAGCTTCCTCCTGACTACCTCCCAGAGAAATTGTGAAGATTAAAGAGATAACATCGGTTAAGGACTCAAAACATCACATAAGGTATTGTTATTAAAAGTAGAATTAGGAAAAAACAAACTACCATCAAATACTAGATGAAAGTTCTTTCAGTGAGGATCAAGATGCAACCACATTTCCTCCCTAATTTGTGCATTGTATACATTTGTTTATGAGGAAAAAAAAAACATAAAGAAAAAGGTAATTTCTCCCTCAAATGCAGTTTTATTGCAAATCTTACCAATAGTTTAGGTAACAGGAGCAATCTATGAACTAGAACACAACATATTTAACCATAAATTTCAACAGCATTTTTAAGGAGGAATGGATCCTCCTCCAAAGGGCCATTTTATCACCTGTTAGGATTCCAGTCTTAAAGTTCCTATAATTCCAATTATATAATTTGCTCCAAGCTACAATAAACATCTTTAAAACCCACCACATCTGCTTTCACACTTCCTCCTCCTAATGCAGTATAGAATTGTACCACCGAGTTTCTTCTTCTGTAACCACATGAAATCCCAATGCATACAAGCTTAGTTGTACTTACGTTACTGCGTACTGTGCAAATGACAAATACTCCACCAGAACATCAAGACCTTTGTTTTCTTCATTCAAAAACTCTCTGACCCATCTGTTAGAAAAATCATTAGAGAACAGTTCACTTTATGGTGTTCTACTGAAGGAAGGGAACAGTGGAAACATTTTCTCAGAAACATTCATTGTATGAAAGGAAATGTGGAATAAAGCCTTTAATCTTTCACAAGATAAAAGTGGACTTTTACGTATGGAAACTAAGGCAACCAAATCATGACACATGGAAAGGTGTAAAATTTATACTTATGCCATGCATACATTTTACTGCTCGGAAGGCTTTAGGAAACCTCTATGGAACTTTCTAAAAAAAGAAACCTGGTAAATGTTGTACTTTTTTCCACCACAAATTGATCTGCAGTGTACTTGGTGAAGGGGCCAAGGATTATATGGGGAACTCAGCAAGCTGGTAAGATGACGACACAACCACCGAAGTTCAGGCCTCATTCCAAATCCACACTCATCTCCTTTCTGGCACACCAAGCTGTAGAAACCACCAAACTAGCCAACGTCAGGCCAGTGTTTATGGGCTTCTTGAAATTCAATAGGCATAATGATTTGGCTTAATTTTTTCCATGAACATGAAAAGCTTTGAAAAAGTTACAGGCACCACATAACATTTGCCAGGATATGACAAATATAATCTTTCTTTCTAAAATATATTTTTTAAGTACATACTATTCCTTTTACAAAACAATGCACTGAATTGATTAGTATAAGTTGGCAGGATCATCATTCGAGGAAGCAGTCAAAGAAATAATTAAGTAACTAAGTAACCAAACAAAAGGTATATTAGATCCATTGTGGTTCAGTGCTCCAATCCTCCTTGTGTTGCTGGCTTTGGGATTAATCCTAAAGGATCTGTTCAGGGGTTCCATTTATTTATTATTGTACCGTCTTCATCTCGGGAAAGGGGATGACTTAGGATGCTTAGATGAACCTTAGCCAAAAACCAGAACCACAAAGGTTAACTAAGGAAATATCTCTACTGAACAGATAGCTAGAAGTCATTAATGCAAAATGTTTTCCAACAGAGTTGTGTTCCCCTCATCTTTAATCTTCCAAAGACAGGGACCTAGTTACTATAGTGTGCAGTGATATCTTTTGCAGATGATGCAGGCCAACTCCACCAAACGCTTTCACTCACCCAGAATGGGAGTAGGGACAAGAAGATATAGAGATTGCTTAAATGATTGATGGATATTCATGAGTGCAGGCCCGGATTCCAAAGGAATTCTACCAAGTCCTGTGTTTAGCCTTGCGTGATGTTTTCAAAGGTAGCTGGAGTTTGCTCACCTAGATTACAATGTCCAGACGCTTTTGTCTACCTTGGTATAAATCTCTATAGCCTCTAACATCTGTAGGCCATCTGGAACCAGTCAGTGACATAAACTGAACTTGTTGCAGGGACTTTAGCTAGCCATATGTGGCTTCCCAAAACAGGTCAAAACAAGGGTTTAGGATGGCAGTGAAGCAACGAAGCAGAGGGTCCATATAGCTCATTATGAGTATGTGTTCCACCAATGGTTTTTATATTACTCAATAAACCCTGTCACTGGTAGAAGGTAAGGGTGACTCCTTTTCTATTCTTAGAAATCCAGGGCTTAACACCTATAATCTGTCAAAATAATAGTGATGTGAAAATTTGAAAATCCATGGTTGACCTTGAGAAAAATGACTAACAAAATGACTGGACTTCCTATGCTGAAAGACTCCCATCTATGCCTGTTGAGGAGAAGAGGCAACAGGGGAAGCCTGGAATTTGTCCTTCCTGTCTTCTCTTATCAGTCCTCAGCTCTAGCCCATCTGGTTCTATCTTGCCCACTGTCTAGATCCAGGCCTACAGGGACCCTAGAAACAGAAAAGTGCCTCTTATTTTCTACTTAAGCTATTCTGAATAGGCCCCCATGATGCTCATAAGACTACAGTAATAATATGTGAGTCTCTGATGTGTATATGCTTAAGTGAGATTTAAGGTTGTGACACACACTAAGAATGTCTAGGAAACATTATTGGTTATGACTAATGATATGACTTTGTCATGAGAACTATGTTAAACCAGCTCAGTTAGACAACCATGTATGTGATCTGACAGTATCTGTTTCCAGATTGTTTTTTTAAATATGATTTACTACAACTGTTCCCCCAGTAATTAGGCCTTGGGACATGTTGACAACTTTTAAATGTTGATAATGAGAGGTTTAGAAATCACAAAAAAACAAAACAAAACAAAATAAAATGGCATACAAACTGGAGAGACAATTAGACTAACTCTCAAAATCTGATTCTCAGTTTGCTCTTTAAATATAAACCTCCTGGCTTTTCTACCATTCGTATTCATGCGCTCTCAGAAGAAAGATTAGCATACAGATTTCAGTGAAGGGTGGACATTTAAAGCAAAGTACTAAGGTCTTTGGCCCTTCTAGAACACCTAAATCTCAGTTTTCTGAAACTGCACAGCACAAATACTGCCAAAGGTCACCAGGACCCTCCACCCACTCAGTATATACCTTGTATTTACACAGCTATTTATATATTGTCTCCTGCATTAGAATGTGAGCTTCTGGATGCAAGAACCATATTTTTGTCTTTCTATCCTCAGCACTTGGCACAGCGTCTAGCATATATTAATTGCTTAAAAAATGCTTGCTGACTGACTGCTGATATGCCATTTTCTAAGCTCTTCTTGGGAGGGTATCTAGAGTATAGAGCCACAGCCAGAGAGAGATCCCCTCCCCCAAAAAAAAGATAGTATAAGGTGTCAGTGTGACACAGTAGAAAGAACATTGTGGTTGGAGTCAGAGGACCCAAGTTTCATTTCCTGGTTCTGTTGTCTACTATCTATATAAGCTAGGACAAATCACTTAAACCTCTATGATGCTCAGGTTTCTTATGTGTAAAATGAGGAGGTTGGACAAAATGATCTCCAAAGTTCCTTAAAGTTTCTATCTCTACGGTCCTCAGGATGAAAAGACCTAAAGCAGGCTGAGAGAGGAACACTATGCAATCAATTCAAAATGCCAATTTGTATACACTTTGCATACATCTGCATACCAAAGTCCTGACTCTTTATAAGATAAGAGTTAATTACTTCTATGTGGCATTCGTGGTCCTTTCCTGCCCTTGGGCATCAGAAGTCTAAGCCTGAACCAGTAGTCACCTCCAGGTAGACTGTTGTTGTAGTTGTTGTTGTTGAAGTTCAATCTTTGTTCTTGAAAAGGACCAGTGATATCAGGACAGTGACACCATGACTTGCGGAAGTGGATTTAAGTGAGGCAGGGCTATGCAAAGTCATCAGCCTCACTTTCTCCTGCAGTCATGGGAGTCCAGTGGCAAGGCATAGGTCAGGACAACTGGCGATGGCCCTGGATGTAGTGGGAGACCTTGGCCTTTTTAAGCGAAGTTCTTTCCCAGGTCAGTTTGTATTGAGGCAACACCCATTCAGTAATTAGAGGCTAGGTAAGAACTGAGGCAAAAGATGGCCTAATTTGCCTTCACAAAAGAATTAATCTGGGAGGGAAAGACTGAGTTCTAGATAGAATAAAAGGATGGATGATGTAAATAACGGGGCATTCATGCTATGTAGACCAGAGGTGTCAAAAACGTGGCCCTTCAGCCACATGCATGACTCTGAGTATGGCCTGAACCAGATTAAAATGTGGTTCCTACCTGATTTTAATGTGTTGGTGTATTAATAAAAAAATTAATATATAAAGCTGTTTAACTTTCGAAGTCAACAGGCAGCCTACAAAGATCCTTATGTCCAGTTTAGTGGTCTCCATTTGTATTGGAGTTGGACCGCACTGGTACAGATTAGAGGACATGGCTGCCTTTAATGCTCAGGTGTAGTTCACAGTTCCTGTTCCACCTGTAATCCAATGCTGCAAGATTTACCTACACTGCCCTGGTTCTGTGGCCTTTCAATAACTTAGAAAAGTGCCTGTAACTAACCCATTCTAATTACCATGTGGCACCACCTTAGAACAACGACTGGGTCCTGAAAAAGGAGCCACAATTTACAGTGATGGGAGATTTCTGAATGACTGCTGGAGCAGTACAGGGATTATTAGGGATCAAGATAGAAAGCAGTTTTCGTCTCTTGCCCTTCATCCCCTGAGTGTGCTCAATCCTTCCTTCTCTTCTTCCAGTGTGTGACTCTAGGGTGTTTTAGGGTCTTTTGTTTGATTTCTTTTTGCTGAACCTTAACTCAAGTGCCACTTTCTCTAAGAAGCCTTTCCTGGACAATCTGCATCCTGAACTAGTACTCATAAAATGTCAAGACCCGGCGAAAGGACCCCTGAATCCTCAGTAGACCTCCTATGGAGAATTTTGAGAAGACATGGACAAGACTCACACAGGTTCAAAAAGTATGGACAGGTTACGGGTTGGAGGGAGTACCCACTTTGATGAAAACACAGATGCACTAAAGTAAGTTATGAGTCTGTTGAGGGAGGTGAGAAGAAAGAGGGAGTGATAGAAATAAGACATTAATCATGGCAAAAAAAAATATAAAGAAGGCATCAAGCAGACACATACTACTCTACCTTATTAAATATAAATATATAGGAGAGGATGCCTCCTTTTTGCAGATCTGGGTAAATGATTCCTTCGCCACTAACACTTTACTGTAATTCCTCATGGTAACCCAGGGTTGGAAAAGAAGAGGGTTTCTTAGGCTACTCCAGAGGGGATCAAGTTCAGGCAGGTTCTACCAAGTTGCAGGTCTGTTTCTAAAGAGCAGCCAGGCTAAGTTCAGAGAAACTCTTCATCACAGGGTTGGCCACCAAGTGACTCATTTTCTTTAGCCAAAGCAATTCATTAAGTATCTACTAAGACTTGGTGGGTGGGGGGGCTGTCATCTACACTGGTGGAGTCATAACTACATGGATGAAATCACACATCCTTGAAGTACCGAAATATGTAAATAATCATGCAAACGACTTAGCCATAAAATCAGGGTTCCCACAACAAGCAATTCCTTCTTTTTCTTTTCAAACCACTGTGCATGTTCCACACATTTTCCTATATATCTCTCTTTACAAAAGGATTCAAATTAGGTGATTATACATTTTGGAAAGTTGAATTATTCCTGGCTCTGACGCATACATTATTTACTCGATACCTCACAGCTTCAGGGCAATTATCTTAAGTCATAAATTTGCATGTGGGCATGCCCCAACTAAAAGAGGGATTGTCAAGGAGAGATGAGGCACAGGAGAAGGGGAAAAGAAGATTTTAAAAATAGCTGGAACAAAAAGTAGGAATGGGAATTGAGTACAGTGGCCACTGGTCACTGTTTCTGAATGGTGTTCAGGCCAACATTCCTAAGGTGCTCTCTCTATGACCCAGCTAGGAAAGCACTGAGCTGAGAGCAAATTCTGGACATAGTCTCTCCTTCAGAACATATTCACCATCATCCAAGACTCTGCAGGCACCAACGGGAACCAAGTTTGCTGAAAAGACACGGGCCAAAGTTAATATCATTACCAAAGTAGTGGCCAACACTAGATATTCCTCTCCCTCGTTTCTCTGTTCCCGCTATGGCTCTCAGAGCTGCCTGCAGCCTGTCAGAGAAGGTGGAAACAAGCTCAGTGGCTACCTTCTTGGGTTTGCCCCTCCTTCAGTTGGCCAAGCCCTCCTGCAGCTGCTTTCTTGATCTTTCTACAACAGAGGCAGCTGGTAGCACAGCAAATAGAGCGCTAGGCTTGAAATCAGGAAGGCCTGAGTTCAAATCTGGCCTTAGACACTTACCAGATATGTATGTCAAGTCAACCTGTCTGCCTCAGTTTCTTTAAATGTAAAATGAAGAAAATAATAGCACTGTTGTGAGGATCAAATGAGATAATATTTGTAGAAGTGCTTAGCTTAGTGCCTGGCATATAGAAAACACTATGTAAATACTTATTCCCTTTCTTTTTCCTCTTTCACCCTGGTTCCAGCTGTGGGTTCTAAATAGAGAAGAAAGGCCAGAAAGTAATGTGAGTGGCTTCGAGAACTTCCTCAATCTTCAACCCAAGTTCCTATAAAATTAATTTTTCTCATCTGTTGTTGCAGACAACTACTTAAAAAAATAATTCTCTTTGGGGAAAGAGTGGTATCAACAGTACAATGGAAGAATCATATGAAACAGCAACACAGCCTAGTGGATAGAGAGGACAGGACTTGGCAATTAGAAAGACTGGGAATTCAAATCCTGCCTCAGACATTTAATAGCTTCTGATCCCGGGCAAGTCACTTAAGCTATCTCTGCCTCAGTTTCCTCTTCTGCAAAATGGCAGGTAGGCAACTAAAACTTATAAAGCTCTTGCTGTCTGGTGATAACCAGTGGGGATATAAGTATATGTGCCCTAACCCACAAAAAAAAAGTTCCTGCCCTCAAGGAGCTTACATAATAATAAGGGAAAGCAACAAATAAAAGAGAGCTAAAAATTACGTGAATGGGTGGGTAGAACCCTAACAGGGTTGTTGAGAAGATCAGATGAAATAAAATAGCCAAAGTGCTCTGAAAAAATTTAAGTGTCGTATGAATGTTAGCTGTTATTATCATATAATCATGATATCTGTACCATCACATTTACTTATTCATACCACAAGGCTTTTATGTAACACTTTTTGGTTTGGTTCAGGGGTATTTCAGGACACTTCAAATGCTTTCATGAATTAGAATCCCTTTTCTTCTCTACTATTTCTAGGTCCTAAAAAAAAAGGGACCGACATTATTTCTAGCCCAACTTCTATCAATGTAATTTATCAAAAGGGAAATTGGCTTCTTTTCTCCAGAATCAAACCCCTCCTGATTCCTAAGATGTAGAGTCTCAGATTTACATATAATCACCTCTTTTATTGGTTTCTAGGCTTCAGTTTCTATCTGTAAAATAAGAGATTTTAATTAGATTTTCTCTGAGGTCCTATCCAGCTCCAGAATTCTGTAATTCTGTGTTCTGTTGCATTTATTGTTTTAGGTGAAAATTTTGTTGCAGATTTACAGCTTTACATTCTCCTCCCAAGGCTCAATGCCTCTCCTCCCTGAAAAGGCAGAAATTTCTGTTTTTCACAGTAATTTTTTCTAATCAAACTAAGATGGGTTCAAACCTTGCTGTAGATCAGTTTCCTCATATGTAAAATGATCTTCTCTTTTAAAAATCTGCCCCCAACCTCAAACTTTTTTCCTCTTTGTGGCTTTAAAGCACAACAGGAAAACTAAAAGATGTGATTGTGTCAGTGTGGGGAAATTATTCAGCAGAAGGAACCTTTCTATGGTTTAGCAGATAAACACAAGTGAGCTGCTTGAGGCACATACGTATAGATTTAGTGACTTGCCCAGGGAATCACAGCTAGTTGAATGTCAAACAAAGGATCTGTATTCAAGTCCTCATGACTCAAGCCCAGCACTTTATATAGCAGGGCACAATTTCTCTATGACAAGAATAACTATTCCAAAACAAGTATCCTAGAAAGGTGGCTTTTGATTTCCTCTTTGAGGAACCATAATCCTTCAGGTATCTATGATATAACCAACTAAGATGGTCTTCTCTGAGAGAGTCCTATTGCCTGTAACTTCAAAGCAACTGAAAGCTTTCTTGATCCTGTAAGCTCTTTGAGAGAAGATGTCTTTTCTGTAAAATGCAAATACTTATGGTTCCAAGCATAGTGTCCCTTATGCCACCATGCCAGGTGATGGTGCTGAAAATGGAGGCAATTAAAAAAAAAGTTTAGCCTTCCAAATTATACATCAAAAGTCCAGTTCTCCCTGGCAATGTTAAAATATATGTGAATGTTTCCCTTTTCCTTTCTGGTCCAATTAGAAAGTAAAATGCTTAAATCATAGTATGCCAGTCTGACTTCATGTATAGATATCCCTGCATTCATCTGGACACAACCATTTAATTCACCCTCATTAATTTCTTTAACAATTACATTGGAGGCTTTTGGAGATCATTTCACATGGCTGAAGACTGAGGGAAAATTGCAAGGGTGTACACTGGACAAAGTCTGCACTTCTTCTGAAATGCCAGCTTTGTTCTGAATAACCACCCATACCAATTGCTTGCAGATTGTTCCAACCTCATTCCAACCAGAGCCTCTTCCATTTTGCTAATTCTGCATTAGAAATGATGGTTTTGCCTTGGTATGTGATGGTCAATTTCATTTCATTTTAGCAATGTTTGAGAAATACATTCTGACATTTTGTGGAAATCCTGAACTCAACTTACTCCACCATACTCTGTCAAGGAAAGATGCCAACTTCTCAGTCTTGGCCCTCAGAGTGGATTACTGATCCTAATCCACAAACAGCAAAAAGCATATGAATTCCCTGAATTTAGACTACTGGACACAATCAACTACAACCACCAATACCCTACAAACAAGTCTGATCGTCTTTGTTCCACAGCTCTGTGTATGTCATTCCTGTTCAGAGAAAGAGCTTAGGGATAAATTTACTTCCACTCCTCTTTGTCATAGTCTCTCAGGATAGAAGTGAATGAACAGAAACTCTGAGCGAGACTCAGCCAGGCTTCTGAACAGCTCAGCAGATGACACACTGAGGAGAAAGGCATTTTTTTTTTTTTTTACTTTGCTGCATCACTTTAAAACGATCTTTGTCTTTTAAGGAAGACAAAAGGTCTATCTTTTAAAATGTTTGCACAATTTAACTATTTGTAATTTCATAGGCTCAAAGGGTTAGTGCTAAAAGGTATCTTTGAGGTAATGGAGTACAAGTTCCTTATTTTACATATGAGGAAACCGATCTACAGCAAGGTTTAAACCCATCTTAGTTTGATTAGAAAAAATTACTGTGAAAAACAGAAACTTCTGCCTTTGCAGGGAGGAGAGGCATTGAGCCTTGGGAGGAGAATGTAAAGCTGTAAATCTGCAACAAAATTTTCACCTAAAACAATAAATGCAACAGAACACAGAATTACAGAATTCTGGAGCTGGATAGGACCTCAGAGAAAATCTAATTAAAATCTCTTATTTTACAGATAGAAACTGAAGCCTAGAAACCTGAAGTCTACCAAGTTTGACTCAGATCACCAAGCCAGAGACCTCAGGAGGCAGAACCAGGCTTACAATCCAGGTCTCCTAACTTCTAGGTCACTACTCTTCCAATTATACCATGCCACTTTAGAATCTTAGGTATGTCCATCAACATATTCTAGGAACAAGTAAGTATAACCTATTTTCTAGAGGAAAGCAGCTATGCTGTTACATGGTAAAATTTCCTATGTTGTTTAGTTCAGGGTTTCCAATCCTTCTTTAAAGAGGGATCATGTATTTTGGTATCACTATAGGGCAGGATCTGATAGTAAGTTTATAAGTAGCAGCAGGAACACAATGTACCACCAGTTTCCTCCTCGTCACACTAGGACTTCAACAAAATGAGGAAAGGGGTAGCACAGCAGAAAGAGGTATATGCCATCTACAACCAGGCTGGAGATCCAATAAAGTTTTGAGATAAGCCAGTCTACAGATTTGGGGATGTTAGATGACATATTCACCTTTAGCCTAACTGTTTTGAGTTGGCTTTATTCACAGCATCCTGACAAGGGATTGTGGAGTCAAGATGATCCCCCTCAATGCTGAATCAAGGGCTACTGACCCTGCTTCCTCTCTTGATACTTTTACAGGGAACAAGAATGGCTCATTTCCCCAAAATAAACTGTTAGCACACTCACCACCACTGTTTTTTTTTTAGTTTGTAATGACCAGAAAGGCAACTATTCCATTCCTTAGAATTGATGGTATCATTTTTACATAATGAAGATTTATCACAGGAAAGCCTTGGAGCTACAAAGTCAAAACATAACACTTACCCAATATGATTTGTTCTTAAAGAAATTTCCAGTTCTCTTAGCACTTGTGTAGATTCTTGGACTCGTCTCCTGAATTTCTACAATTCAAGGAAAAAAAAAAACTCAAGAAACAGACTTATATACTTATGCAGAGTGCCGTAATTGTAGGTTAATTGTGACAAGATGATGCTGCATGAAAAACATGACCACTTCTTTTTTTTTTGGCTAGGCAATGGGGTTAAGTGACTTGCCCAGGGTCACACAGCTAGTAAGTGTTCTGTGTCTGAGGCCGGATTTGAACTCAGGTCCTCCTGAATCCAGGGCCAGTGCTCTATTCACTGTGCCACCTAGCTGCCCCAACATGACCACTTCTAAAGTGAATTTTCTCATCTTTCATTTTGTGCAAAGAGTATAGTAAACCTATCTTCCAGTAAGTACGCATTTTAGGTTTCTTTTTCTCTCTAAGGGTAATGTCAAGATAAAAGGGAGGAGATGGATTCAGGATGGTGTCTGTGTGTGTGTGAATTTATAAAAATAGAAAAATAGCAATGGCAAAAATGGAAGATATGAAAGAATAAATTATGTAAAAGCTAGAATTCATAAAAAAGTAAAAGGTGCATTTATATACAAATTTTTTCTAATTCTGACAATGTACATTTAAAGTCTTTCCTAGTCAAGTCAGGATCCTCTTGCTCCATAAAACACACCACATTCATTCTTATTGTTTTTCTCCACTGTAGTGGTTCCTTGCCTGGAGTATCCTCCATTTTCCCTTACACTATCCGAAACTTTATGCATCCTTCAAGGACCAGTTCAAATCTCACCTCCTTCCTTCATGAAGCTCTTCATAATTATGCCAGTGCTTACTGAGCTCCTAGTCTTCTAGACTTCTATAGTATTTATAGTTTGTAAGACATAATTTTGCACTAAATTATATACTGCGCTATATTTTCTGCTGTGCTTTTACCTTTTCTTCTAAGGCACAAAGGAAGTTCCCTGGCATTTCATACACATACAAACCTACATACACGGAAGCGCAATCGCGTGTACATGCAGTCGCGCGCTCACACACACACACACACACACACACACACCGATTTTGTTGATATTCTGGTATAAACCAGCCAGTCTTGCAAATAATAACTTGGGGGGAAGAGGAGAATTGCCTGGTAACTAAAAAGCTGAGACAACTAAAAACTACAATACAGTTTTGATCATGTAAGTCCTTTAGCCAAGAAGCCTTTATGATTGACTTCCTGTTGCCTCTAAGAAAAGACAAACTCCTCTCTTTGGTATGTAGAGCCCTTCATAATCTGACTCCAACTTAACCTTTCTGGGCTGATCACACATTACTCTTCCTTACATACTCTACAATCCAGACAAATAACTCACTTGTTCCCTGTATACAGTATCTCATCTCCTGCCTCCGTGCTGATCTCATGCTCCTCCACGTCTACAATGCACTGCCTTTTCACTGTTGACTCCGTGAATCAATTGACCAGAGGTTCTTAAACTTTTTTATGTCATGGACCCCTCTAGGGGACTGGTGACACCTATAGACCCAATGTCAGAATAATGTCTGGAAATGCATAAAAATACAAAGGATTATAAATAAAATCAATTATATCAAAATAGTTATTGAAATATTTTTAAAGACAAATTCACAGACCCCAGGTGAAGAACACCTTTTGTAGAGTCATCTCAAGAAACATCAGATACATAAGACCTTTCCTCATCCCCTACTTGTTACCCCCAACTCCTGAAAGAACTTTGTATTATTTTGTACATTTTGTATTTATTCATTTGTAAATCTGTTGTGTCTCCTGTCTGTATCCTTCCCTCATTAGTAATCTCCTCCTCAAGAAGTATTTCTTGATATGAAACTTTTATGTACCTATAACACTTACTTAACTATAAGTAATTACTTGGCCCTACCTCATCACTATTATAATATAAGCCCATTGCAGGCAGGAACTATCTTTTTTTAAATTATTATTATTATTATTATTATCCCCAGCATTGAGTAGGACATAGCATTTAATAAGTACCTAATAAGTGCTTAATGACTGACTGACTGATTTCTCTACATTTTGTAGCCTGGTCTTCATCTAGACTTTGTATTGTAAAGAGTCAGCCTCAGGAGTCACTTGTCCATTACATAAACACCAAATAATAATGCTTTCCATTTCTATAGATCATTCTTTCTAGTACAACTCAAAGAGCTTAAATGACAAATAGTGAATGACACAAGAAAGTATATCTTGGGGTTGGGAGGCATAAACCCCTGATACCACACTCCAGAACTGCCCTTGTAAAAGGAAGGTCCACTGGGATACTTTTGTGGCAAAAAGCAAGGTTTTGGAGGGCAGAGATAACAGGTTTTATTTCACAACCCCCAAAACTGCAGCTGCCCTTAAAGAACCAGACTCTGCTGGTTTGCGGTTTGTGGTCTTTTTTTGGTGCCAGACATCAGCACAAACCTCAATGCACAAGCAACTGCCTAGTGCATGGGGAAGCTGGCTTGGCAAATTCTGGTCACTGAGATATTTAATTTGGCCTCTTCCTTCTCTGCTCCAGTGGGTTTCATTTTAAGCCATCAAAATAAATTACAGAAGAATATCTAAACAAAACTTGCTTAGACACATTTTTTTTTCCTAAAGAGAATTAAGTATCTTCTATTTGATTTGAACCAAAGATTAATGAATGAAATATTCTGTGACTCCAAGGACAGTTAAATGGAGGCAGCTCAGCCTAGACTGTCTGGCTGGGATTTAAAGCCCTGGTTTGAAATCTTTTTCTATTTTTTTCCTCTCTCTATAACACAGCTGAGAATCTTAAACTCATTTTAACTGCAAACCATGCCTTATTCCAAACAAAATCTCCTTCTTTCCTGGCTTTAAGCATTACAATTAGGTTGTGTGGAACTGAGTGTCCCTTGCTGCCAGATCCTGACAGAAATCTTTCTAAAATCAGGGAGGTTTGATTCAATGTCTATTTAATTTTTTTTAAACTGAATTAATGAACAGGGAAAATGGAACACAGACCAACAGCCACAAAGCATTTCAGGGTGAACAGACACCATCCAAGGAGGTAAATTCAGGAGCAAAGGTCAGCTCAAACAAACCCTCTTTGTTGTTGACTTCTGGATTTTATTTGTTAGAGAGGAAAAGTTTTGTTTTTTGTTTGCTATGTTTTGTTTTACAGTACAGGCAGGAAGTAACAATTCCAAGGAGTGTCCCATGATGAGGCTGGGAACCAAATGGGGATAGCCCCACCCCTCTGCACTTCTTCCTCCCTACTATGGTTCTGGGTAGGGAGCCAAGTGCTCCTTAATGGGTTTTCAATTCAAATGTTGCAGGAGTATAAAAATGTTTTCACTTTGTGAAATTTGTAAACCATTGAACAATTAGTTTTGAGATCTGCTTTACTCTGATCCAGGGGCTCTGAGAACCCAGTCACAACCTTGGGAAGACAATAGTTGAGGTATAATATTACACAGAGCTACTTGACATGTCACTTCAAGTTCCCAAACTTTAGTTCCAGATACTGGACTCAAAATAGTCCACCTTGGTGTACTGCAATTTAGATGATGTTTGCAACCCATTTTTAAACGTTCATTCCTAAGAAAATGCTATTGACAACTGTCAGCAGAAAAACTGTACTATGCCAATATGTATGTTATTTGTGACCTTATTGCATTTTTATTAACAGACAGCTTATTTAAAAAAATAAACTTAAAAAGGCAGAATCACCACTGCCCTGCCTATATCTCCTTCCCAGACTTTCTTTTGACCTCTTCTATATACGTTTAAATGCTTCCCTGTTGCTTCTTTCTTTCTTTTTTCATTCGTATCACTACCCTCTCCACCCCTCCAGACTCTACCCTTCCCAATAAAAGTTTTCTTAGTAACAAATAAGTATGGTCAAGCAAAACAAATTTGAATTGTATTAGTTGTGTTAAAAAAATGTATATCTCCTACTAGGACTACAATCAATCTCCTCTTCACCAAGAGATGGGCAGCATGCTTCCCCATCAGTATTCATGGCTAGCTAATGCACTGATTAGAGTTCTGGAATCTTTCAAAGTTGCTATCATTTAAAACAGGAGTAGAAAACCTGTGGCAAGGCCTGATTTAAAATATTTTTACCTTAAACTCCTCAGCTATCTAAATTCATGCAGCTCCATGGGAAGCTGGCAAAGTAAATTAGGGAAAGAAGCAAACCAAAAATGTCACCCATCAATTTAAGAACTGAGCAGCGCTCACAAAGCTGACTCTAGTCATTTAAGGTTCAGCTCTACATTCATACTTGATCTACACTACTGAATGAGTGATACCTATGCCATGAAACCAAATAGCTACCATTTATATAGTACCTGCTATGTGCCAGGCATTGGGCCAAATGTTTTACAAATATATTCGTTTCCCACAACAACCCTGGGAGACGCTATTATGAGCTCTATTTTACAGTTAAGGAAACTGAGGCAAAGTGACTTGCCCAAGGACACAGAGCTAGTAAGCGTACGAGGCTGTATTTGAACTCCGGGGCTTTCCTGACTCCAGACCTAGTGATCTATCCACCGAGTCACTTGCCATGCCATCGAGCTGCCTCAGAATGTATTCTCTTAGAGAGGAAAGGCACTGTGCCAGGAATCTCTTAAGAATAGAACTTAGTATATTATAGACACTCAATGAATTTTAAAATGCACTCAGGTTTTTTTTTCTCCCCTTACTAATCACAAGCTACTCTCAAAATAAAAATTCAGAAAAAAATTTAGAAGAGAGCAAAGTCTGTTCTCATTTGATTTCTTTTTTTTTTTATTAAAAAGCATAAGAACAATTACCCACAGAGATAACAGCCCTTAAGCCAATAACTAGCAAGTGAAGTTTTTCTTTTTTTTTTCTCCTGGGTCATGTGTAACAACAACAGAGGGACTGTAGCTGAAGATATTTTCACTGTAGCCTTGACAAAAAGGAGGGGCAGTAGGTCAACAGGAAAACAAACATTATCTGGTATAAAGCCCTTTTGCCCATCTTGATCGAGGCCAGCTTTGCCCTGAGACAGCCAGGGATTGATCCAAGGCCCCAAGGGCTGTGCCAGGCTACATACTTTACCACAAGGCATCTGCCCAAACCAATTGTGTGGCTGCAACAAAGCAGGGCTTGTTTGGAAAGAAAGAGAATGAGTTGAGAATGGAATCGGATGTCCTCTCCTCACCTTCTTGAAGGAGGAAGAGGCTGTTAAAAGTAGCAACACAGGATATGAACACACAGCTGGGCTGACAAAGCCCCAGTAATTCTCAAGGTCTCTGGAAGTGTACCAGTGCATGACAAACATCTTTCCTTTCTGCTAGGCACACTTTTCTCATGTTTTGCTACACCTTTGAGCTCTCCCTTTGAGCACTGTAATGGGAACAAACGGCAATAACTGAATAGCCCTTCTGCCTGGCTTCCTTCCTTCTCCACTAAATACCCCCCCAAAAGACAAACTTCCAAGGTGATGGGAATTGTCAGGAGAGGTGGATTCTTTTCTCTTTGCTCCCTTCTCATTTTTTCAATTTTAAAAGGCTATGTTTCCTGGAGGATCTGGCAGGGGATTTGTGTTTGAGGAAGGAAGGCCTCTTCAAACACAAGAGGATTCTGCATGCTGATGAGGACGTCCCCTAACAGCCATCAAATTCATCTTACCTTCCTGGTTACAGCTGGATCCAGATAGCCTTTCAGCTTCTGGATGTATGTGTGGGGAGGATTCTTGACTTGGAATCTTTCCTGCAGGGAACACAAAAGAAATCAGAAAAATATTTAAGCTGTGAAGAATGACACATCCCCTCACATTCATAAGGATAAATATCACAGTTCAACACCAGAAATAAGTCTATGAAAGCAATCCTGCAAAGAGCCAACTGGCAAAAGTGAGAAGCAATTTTTGTTTGGTGTGAACGAGAGCTGTATTTAAGGATCAGATTGCTAGAAAAGCCCTTAGAAATCTTCTTGTTCAAATCCTTTCATTTTGTAGATAAAGAAATGAGGCTCTAAGGGGGTAAGCAACTTTGCCCAAGCTGATCAGTTGTAGACTAGATCAGCTCCAACTAGAGCCTAAGGCTCCTGACTCTGGGGCCAAGGCACATTGCAGGATCCACTTTACAAGTATACACAATATACACATAAATATACCTACACACACATATACATATACCCACATATCAAATTTTAGTATAGCAGTATGCATATACATCTCATATATACTATATGATTATATGCACATATATGAGGAGCATGTAAATATATGTACGTATGTGTAGAAATTTATTATAACTCAGACAATCAACAAGCATTTATCAAAGACCTACTGTGTGTCAGGCATTATGCTAAGTGCTCTAGTGCCACCTTCCCTCTCTTAATTATTTCCCATTTCTTCTGTACATTGCTTGCTTTGTATATATTTGTTTGCAAGCTGTCTCTCCCATTAGATAGTAAGCTCCTTGAGGTTGAGGACTGTCTTTTTCATCCTCAGTGCTCAGTATTCCCAGTAGGCACTTAATGAATGTTGATTGATTAATTGAAAAGCAAAAAACAGTTGCTGCTCTCAAGGAGCTCACAGGCTAATGGGGGAGACATCTATTACACATATTTCAGTATACCTCAAGTTAAATTATTTCCCCTCCACAACTAACTTCATACATGGCTAGTATGCAAAGTGTGACCTTGAAAGCAATGAGACTAATTTAAAAACAGACATGGCAGAATTTATATATCTAAAAGAACTTCATCTCCTTCAAAGTCGTGACTTCTGAATGCATGTGTTCTAACAATTTTTGATTTAAAAAAACAAAAACAAAAGATTCTGGAACTTGTTTTTTTTTTTTAATGTCTCCAGAGTTAGTTATGAGACACACAAAATTAAGCATTTTACCTTAATAGTCACCCCTAATTTTTTTCCCTCCAAATGGCATTTACTTTCTTCATCAGATTTGTTTCCAAATGCCTTAGGGATGTTTTTAAAAAGTCAAAATTACACTCACAGGTTAAATATGTGCCATCTCTAAGGATGTTCCAAAAAACACACCATAGGCTCTAAAGACATTTCCAAAAGAGAAGTCCCTTCACCTCCCCCCAAAAAAAATCAGTTTTTAGAAATGACAGCATTGTTTTTTATTTAATTAATTTTTAATTTTCCACATTCACTTCCATAAGTTTTTGAATTTTAAATTTTCTCCCCTTCACTTTTCTTCCCCCTCCCCAAGACAGCATGCAATCTGATATAGGCTCTACTTATACATTCAAATTAAACATATTTTCATATTAGTCATGATGTAAAGAAGAATTAGAACTAATGGGAGGAACCACAAGAAAGAAGAAACAAAATAAAACAACAAAAGAAAAGGAGAGTAAATAGTATGCTTTCATCTACATTCAGACTACAAAGTTCTTTCTCTAGATATGGATAGCATTTTCCATCATGAATCTTTTGGAGATGTCTTAGATTCTTGCATTGCCGAGAAGATCTAAGTCTATCAAAATCAGTCATGGCACAATGTGGTTGTTACTGTGTACAATGTTCTCCTGATTCTGCTCATTTCACTCAGCATCAGTTCATCTAAGTCTTTCCAGATTTTTCTGAAGTCTATCTGCTCATCATTTCTTATAGCACAATAGAATTCCATTATATTAATATACCACAACTTATTCAGCCATTCCCCAAATGATGGACAGACCCTCAACTTCTAATTCTTTGCCACCACAAAAAGAGCTGCTATAAATATTTCGGTACATGTGAGTCCTTTCCCGTTTTTTATGATTTCTTTGGGATACAGACCTAGAAGTGGTATAAATGACAGCATTGTTACAATAAATGTGCTAATATTGAGGGAACTTAGAGATACTCTCAATCATAAATACAGCAAACACTTATCAGGCACCTACTATGAGTATATTACTGTGCAAGGCACTGGGGAATGGTAAAGTCTGGATAAGACATGGTCTTTAGTTTATAGTTTTATAGGGACACCAACACAAATAACCATAACATACAATATTTCACAATAGCTTCAAAGTAAATACTGAAAAAGGTTTGATTGGGAAGGTCATTACCCACTTCAGGTCCAAGGGAAGGCTTCTTAGAATAGATTTCTTGTGGGAGAAGGGGGAGGGGAGAAGCTTTAAGAGATGGGTTAGAATTCACAGGGAAAGAAGAGGAGTGAGGACATTCCAGGTATAACTAGGGAACAACAAAAGGCATGGACATGAAAGAATACCATGGCTTCCCCAGGAGGCGGAGAGTAGTGACATTTGGTCAAAGTCAAATGAGACAATGATAAAACTGAGATGATGCCAGGTGGTAGAAGGTACCCTGAGCATCAGGTAAAGGAGTATGAACTTCATTAGGTAGACAAGAGAGAGCCAGTGACAATTGCTGGAGAGAAAGACATGCTAACACCTAATCATAAAGGAGATACACCTGGCAATGCTATAAAGCACAGGTGGGTTCAGGTAAGAAGTGAGGGTAGAGCCATATTAGAAAATTCTGCTAAACATGCTATTAAAACAGTCAAGTTTGGTGGTAATGATGGCCCCACTACCAGGCTGGGAAAGCAGAGAAGGCAATGTACATAAGATACAGTGAAAAATTAAAATTGATAGGACTTGGTTACTGAGTGGTTAGAGACAGAGGCAACACTAAGGTTGGGAATATGGGTTAGTTGACTTCCTTGTCAACAGTGCTTTTTGGTTAGGGAAGCTAGGTGGCACAGTGGATAGTGTTCCAGCCTTGGAATCAGGAGGACCTGAGTTCATAATCCAACCTCAGACACTTGACACTTATTAGCTGTGTGACCTTGGGCAAGACACTTAATCCCGATTGCCTCACCAAAAAAAACCAATAATGCTTTCAGTTACATTTTCCTTAAGTGCTCAAAGCCTTTGAGATATTCTTTTAAGCTTAATAAACTTTAAATAGTTGTATTGTAAAAGCCATTCCCCAATTGATTAAATGGTCAAAAGATATAAAGAGGCAGCTTTTAGAGGAGGAAATCTAAGCTATAAATAACCACTTGAAGAAAATGCTCCAAGTCACCAATAATGAGAGAAATGCAAACCAAAACAACCTTAGACTCATCAGATTGGCAAAGTTTACAAAAAAGGAAAATGACAAATGCTAGAGGGGCTATGGGGCTATAATCAAACATTGCCTCCTGACAGAAAGGTGATGGATGGACTCTTGGACCAAATTGGGGGGGTGTGGTTTGCATGTGGACAACATAGGAGTTTGTTTTTCGGGGCTCTATATATTTGTTAGACGGATTTTGTTTTTCTTTTGTTTTTGGTTTTTTTAATGGTGGAAGGAAAAGGGAGGAGGGAATAAAAAGATTGTTAATTTTTAAAAATTAAAAATTATATCTTTCAAAATGCCTGGAATTTGAATTGTATAAGAATATGCTTCCTTAACTGATTTTGAATTTTTTAAAACTTATTTCTATGAACTAGAGAATGAATGTTGTTGAGTGTTTAAAAGAATATGCATATGTTTACTACCAAGTCTTCTTATCATTATGACATGCTTTTCTCCTGAGAATGAAATAAAGCTGTTTGGGGGAAAGAATGCAAAGCTCCAAGAATTTTCTTACTTTTTTCTTTTCTTTAGGGTTAAGTGTCACACAGCTAGTAAGTGTTATGTGTCTGAGGACAGATCTGAACTCGGGTCCTCCTGACTCTAGGGCCGGTGCTCTATCCACTGCGCAACCTAGCTGCCCCCACTCCAAGAATTTTCTTATTGTTTGGGATTGTCTAGTTAATCTCACATGAAACCACATTGTGGGTTACAAGCACAGCATTTGACATGGTAAACCTTATAACTAAAAAAATTTTTTTTTTCTGATCACTGTAAACAGAACCAAAGGATATCAAATCTACTTCAGTTACATGGTTAATATTTGGAGAATTTCAGCACTACTGCCAAATGCATTCAACTTGGAGCAATTCTTGGGTGGATTTTAAGCTTTGTTCTTATTCACATTCACTAAAGTTTTATCTCAGTTCCTGAAGTTCAAGTTTCTCTGCTGAAATTGAAAATTGACGTTTTCAGGGATAACTTTTTGATCATCTTTTCTTAAAAAGTAGTCTCACAACAAATATCCCCTAATCATCTTGCCACACTGTATTTTTGTACACTCAGAAGTCATTCTTCTAGTTATCTGTCTATTAAGCACCATCATTACCACCCCCGGGCCAGACCCCAAAGCAAATCCCCCCTCCCATACTCCACCATGGGTTGCTGCAGAGTTACAAGTTAGCCATACTTATTTATTACGGTGATTTTTTTCCAACATGAATAAGCACATTACTGCAAAGGACTTTTAAAATGCAAATTGCGGTAGATATTCAGAGCACCTCAACCACTCTGATATTCTGCACAGTTAGATGAAATCAGTCTATTTTGTGCCAGGCCCAATGCTAGATAATAAGGATACAAATACCAATAATGAAACAATTCCTACCTTCAAGGAAGGTAGCTAAACATGCTATTAAAACAGTCAAGTTTGGTGGTAATGATGGCCCTACTACTAGGCTGGATTTAATCAGAAATCTTTGATTTCAGTCCTGACTCTAACACTTAATAGCTGTGTTAACAAAAGCATGTATATTCTGAATCTATGTTTTCTCATTTGGAAAATGGGAAGAAGGAATATTTGCACTATTAACTTTTTAAAAAATTTTTTTTAAATTATTTATTTTTAGTTTTCAACATTCACTTCCATAAGACTTTGAGTTTTAAATTTTCTCCCCCTCTATCTCCACCCCCGTCCCTAATACAGCATGCAATCTGATATACGCTCTACTTACACATTCATATTATGAATATTTTCCCATTAATCACGACGTGAAGAAGAATTAGAACTGACGGGAGGAACCATGAGAATGAAGCGACGCACTATTTACTTCTGAGGGTTGTCATGAGGAAAACGCTTTGTAACTATTAAGTATTAAGCTAAATACAAGTTATTATGATTGTTTTCCTGATTAAATCCTATTGTGATGACAAGTTTGGTTACTCTGGATTCTTCCAGGTTATGGCAATGAAGTTCAAGTGCAGGCAAATGTCACCAGGGTTCAAAGGCTTTGAGTACAGCCTGCTGAACATAGGATCATAGATTTATGTATCAAAAGGCATAGTGGAGTCTATAGAATACTTTCATTTTAGAGTTGTAGAAGCTGGGCCAAAGAGGAAATTAAGTGATTTGCCCAGGGTCACACAGTAGCTGAGGCAGGAATGCAACTCAGGCCTTTCTGATTCCAAGTGCACTGCTTCAACATCCACACTGCTTCAACACTGATCAACTATGTGCTTGTCATACAAAAAACAACCTAGCTAACTAAGTTCAGGGAGCCTCACCACCAGGAGACTGGATATCAGATGATGGAACTTCTGGCACCATGAATTCATAAGGGCCATCTGCTTTGAGGTAGAGGAACTGCAATCCTTCTGCATTTACTCAAGGTATATGCTTGTCTAGGCTTGCAGTATTATTAATATTCCTATCATTATTGCTGATAGGTACAAAAATGGTAATAAATCAATAATTTAAGATCTTTGCATGTGAGAAATGATACAAAGGTCTTCAATAAAGAGAATTGCCCACATAATTAATGAGAAAAGAATAGAAGAATGACCCAAATGCTATGTTGTTATCCCTTAAATAATACAAGAACCAGAATCGAAAAAAAGGGCCTTGGGGCAGCTAGGTGGCGAAATGGATAGAGCACCGGCCCTGGAGTCAGGAGGACCTGAGTTCAAATCCAGCTTCAGATCAAACACTTGACACTTACTAGCTGTGTGACCCTGGACAAGTCACTTAACCCCAATTGCCTTAAAAAAGAAAGAAAGAAAGAAAAAAAGGGCCTCAAAATATCACATGGTTCTTCTGTGAAGGATTTGTAGGAAGACATGAAAGAAATTGATAAAGCATGGAGAAGCTCAAAATTTTTATTCACACAAGTGAAAAAGTGCCTTTTATGGAGAATTAAATTAGTTATTTTTATTGAATTAAAGACTGCTTATAATCCTAAATTCGAAGGTAGTTACTTAAGTTTTTCTTCTCCAATGTCAATAATGTTGTTGTTTTGGTGATTCACAATCCACAGATGTCCTCTGTTCCTGATAGATCATAGCTGGTAAAGATTAGAATGTTCCCAAATAGTCACAAATAATGGTTTGATGCTTCCCATATTCAAATGTGGTAAGTTTGAGAACTCCTCTATCAGAGCAACATAAGATTTAGAGTTGGAATGGACCTGAGAGACCATCTAGTCCAATTGCCTCATTTTATGAATGAAAACAAGTGAGGGCCAGAAAGGTTAAAGAAAAATTGCCCAAGGTCACATAGGGAGTAAGCATCAGAGAGGGCCGGTGAACATGCTCATCTGATGAGGGAGTTCTGTGTTCTTTCCACAATACATTTGATAGTTATTCTTTGTGTACACTTCCATCAATTTTCACTTTTTTTTTTACATGTGTGGATTTTATCACAAATTGATAATCAAAATGAAAATCATATCTGATTCACTTATATTGGAATGTATTCAATAAAAACAAAAGCTTTACTATCCATTTTTCATCATAAATCTTTTCATTTCAAAAACGTTTCAACTTTCTGTATAATTCAAAAAATGTTTTCAAAATTACATCTCTCAAATAACAACTCACACTTCAGTATGCAATAGTACATGGGGTCTGTGTTGGTTCAGACTCCAACCCCTAAGAAAGAACTGCAAATACTCAAGTCAATGAATTGTTCTTAATAAAATTTACAATTTATATTAATTATGTAAGGAATTCACTTAAGGCCTTTTTTGCTACTAGTCTACATTGAATAAAACTGTATTTCAGTTCAAGAAAAACATGAAAAGGAAATGATGGAGGGGGTGGTTTCAGAGAAACCTGGAAAGATTTATAAGAACTGATATACTAGTGAAATGAGCAAAAGTAGACAATTAATTAATACAATGACTACAATATTACAATCACAAAAAACTTTGGAACAATTTAGTAACTTTGATCAGCATAATGACCAACTATGATTCCAGAGAACTAATGAAAAAAACACTGGAAACATGCTACCCACCTCCTTACAGAGAGATGAAAGACTCAGAATGGAAAGTGAGGTTTTTTTGTTTTGTTATATTTTAATTTTGGGGGGGCAACCAATGCAGAAATTAGCTTTCCTTGACTATAGATGTTTTGTAACAGGGAGTTTGTTCTTTCTTTTTTGTTTGAGAGAAGGATAGGAGGGAAAGAAGGCAAATTTTTGTTGACTGAAAAAAATTAATTCATATTTTTTAAAAAACTAGTTAAGGATACTTCTGTCTTTGACAATTTAATTTTTACTGATAGAAATAAAAGAGAGAGAGTAAAGACAGCATGATATTCCTTCCACTCAGGCATATGTTCTCCATACACAAAATAAATTGAGTTAGCACTTATTCACATTGACTTAAAGTATAATTCAACTTAACCATGAAGAAACAGATTTTGAAGCTTTTAGATTTTAAAATGAATGGACCCCTTGGTATTAAGTTCTGAGGAATTGGAGTTAGGTACATAACTTTATAGTTCAGGAAGACCAGTGCTGGTGCTACTCCTGTGGTGGTGGTGGTGGTGTTTGGTGTTTTGTTTGTTTGTTTTCTTTTGGGGGGGTGTAGGGGGGCGTTGGTGGGGGAAGGGGGGGGGGGGGGTTGGGGGCGGCTCTCAGATGGTCAATTTAGTGCCCTTGACAGGTACAAAATTCTCATGAAAGAGAAAGGAGTCCTAAAGCTCCATCTGTCATGAGAAGAATAGGTTACCCTACATAGATATGGCTTGTAAAGAGAGAATGGGGGAAAAGAATATTTAGGAAGCTGGACCTTATGACTACAGTTTTAAAATCTATTTTGACCATTATTTCAGAAATATAGTGCTCTTAATATGACTAATATCAAAATGTATTTTCCACGATTGTGCAAAAATAACCTATATCAAATTGCTTACTGTCTTAGGGAGGAGAGATAGGGGGGAGGAAAATTGGAACTCAAAAGTTTATTTAAAATGAATGTTAAAAAATAACAACTAAATTAAAAATTAAATATATATGTAATGCTCTTAAAAGTGGCAAAATGTGACTGGCTTAACTGAATGGGTCATAGGGAACTGCAGTTTATCTTTGGCAGAGAAACAGAATCTTGGCCTCTTTTTAATCAAGAATTAGATCACAGTTTATTAATTAAGGGCTTTCATCAGCTATTTCTGAACTTGTACATTCACCCAACACCAAAAACAAAACAAAAAAAAACCACCACCCAAAACCTGCTGAATCTTTGAATCAGCTATATGTATGTGTACATATATATTTACATGGGAAATTGCTTAACTGAGGTTAATTTGATGTTAATTGGAACTGCTGCTAACACATTAAAACAAGTATAGCCACCTTCAAATGAAAGTAAGGAGCTCAGATGAATTCTTTATGGCTCTAACAGAACTTCCAGACAGGCACCCTCTAAACTCTGAATGAAAGTGGATATTCTTAGGTTCATTCAAATAAGCTTTAGAATTATGGTGTTCAAATTAGGCAAACTACAAAGAAAATCCAAGAGAAGTGAACATAGGAGCCTTTCCCCCTCTCCCTCTCTATGTAAATTGTTCCTGGTTGTATTTCAGTCATACTTTAATTGAGTTGGGTAAGCTGATTTGACATTTTCGGGGATAAAATAGATGTCATCCTCACCCTACCATTACGGATGTTTTATGGTTTTGTTTTCTAAACATTTATTTTGGATGTTTCCAGCTTTTTTGTTTTTTAAACATTTATTTTGGATGTTTCCAGCTTTCACAGGTTGTCTTTTTTTTTTCCTCTCTGGAGAAGTGAGCTACTTGAGTTTGTTTTCCAACAACTGTATAGGGAAACCATTCAATAGTCTAAATGATCAATCATCATGATCATCATGGTGAACAAAATACCGGTAGTAAGCATTTAGTTTTCATGGCATCACATGCTCTTCAGAATAAATGAGAAACAAATCCTGCCCTCAAGAAGCCGATATTCTGAAAGACAATAATGGCACAGACAGACCTATAGACAAGATACAAGGGTGGGGAACCTGCGGCTTCGAAGCCACATGTGGCCCTCTAGGTCCTCAAGTGCGACCCTTTGACTGAATCCAAAATTCACAGAACAAATCCCCTTAATAAAAGGATTTATTCTGTAAAACTTGGACTCACTCAAAAGGCCACACCCCTGGACAAGAACCTAGAAAATCAGTAAGACTTACAGACAACGAACCCTAGAAAACAATTTGCATAAAGAGATAAAAGAATCAGTTCAATTAATATTAAAGTAGGATATGAGCTAATTGAGGGCAAAGACTGCTTTATTTTTCTTTGTATCCGTGGCCCTAGCACAGTGTCTTGCACATAGTAGGTGTTTAATAACTGTTTTGTTGAATTTAATTAAAGCAGTGTCCCTGAAGCCAAGGGAGGGCAGAATAGTTAGAAGAAGCAAATAATTAACAGTGTCCTATGCTGTGAAAAGACAAAGAACAAAATCTCAGAAGTGGGTCAAGGAAAATTTTTAATCCTCAGTAACATTTGAGGTCAATCAATCAATAAGTATTGAATAAACACCTACTATATCCCAGTCACATGTGAGGCTAGGGATATAAGTACAAAGAATGAAATAATCTACTCTCAAAGCATGAAGGAGGGAAAATATATATATAATAAAGCTAAACACAGATTTCTTCTTCTATGACTACTGGGAAGTTATTTATTTGATGTCATAGAAAGAACACTAGATTTGGAGTCAGATGAGTTGTGTTCAAATCCTGGCTCTATTTGCTCTGGCCTTCAGTTTCTTCATCTATAAAATGAGGAGCTAGACTAGGTGACATCAAAAATTGCTGCTACCTCTAAACCTTACACTCTTACATGTATGATGCAAGGAAATAAGAAGTAAGTGAGAAAGGGAGAAGCAAAACATGAGAGTGAAATATTCTGTCTCCACACCATTACAATAATCAGAGAATGTCAGCTAAAACCTTCATATCTGAGAGGTATTTGCTGTACAGACTAAATAAGGTGGCTTCTAGAGTCATTATTGGTTGGATATGGTCCTCTGAATAGTCCCCTGTCTCTAGACACCTTAAATCATATCATTCTCACTAAATTTTTTCTGCCCTGTAACCTGACCAAGACCATTGTCATTTAAAATCTAGGCTCCAACAAGGTATATGCTATAGTACACGTGCACTTCCCTTCCCTCATTCTCATCTTTAAAAGTTGGTTAGTTGGCCACCCCTGCACTAAACTGTGTTTCCTCTCAAAAAATTTAGCACATCAGATCCATTCCATGGGCACAGATTTTTGGAACATTGTGTAGCATTCTTTAGCTCTGAAAATAAAACACTTTTCCTATTCAGGGAAAGGATGAAAATTTCCAAGTGTTCCATTACAATTCTCAGTCTGAAAATAGCTTTTGGTGAGACTTTTCCAAATTATTTCCTTCTATTTAGACTAGGAAGAATATCTTCTAGTTAAGCAAGTCTTTTTCTGATCAAAAGAACCTCCAACTCATTTTCTAGTGAAGTAGTATATATTAATTTGAATTCTCTAATCCCAGGAATAGCTTTCAAAAATTTCCAAAACAGAGAAGTGTTTAATTTAATTTTGAAGTAAATGTTGTGCCAACAATATAGTATTTCATTATTTCACAAAAACTTTTTAAGCCTCAGCTTTTAACCTTTTGCCATCCAATAAAGATTTTAATCCTTTTAGGTTAAACTTTCCACTTTTTGTATAGGAATCACTTTCTTTAATCAAGCTCCAAAAGAATGGAAACAGGCAATGCAAATAGTGCAAGACTTAAAGTGAGCAGACCTAGATTCAAATTCTAGTTCTGAGATTTATCAGCTGTGAGATTACCGGCAAATGACTTATACTTGAGGTAGCTGGGTCACACCCTCTCTCAGGTCTGTTGGGAGGATCAGATGAGATAACGTTTGTAAAATGCTTAGCACAGAGCCTGGCACTTAGTAGGCATTATATAAATGCTTATTCCCTTCCCTACTCGGTTTCCATATCTGTAAAATTGGGTTAGCAATATTGGCATTGCTTTTTTTCAAAGGAATGTTGTAAGGAAAGCATTTTGTAAATGTTAAAATGCTATATAAATGAAATTTGTCATTATTATTACTTGGTAAGTGAATGATATGAGAATTTTTTTCAATGTTACTTAGAGGATAAGAAAATTTTGTGAAGCTAGTCACACTCATGCCATCATATGGCTGTGAGGGATTTTCCTAAAGCACAAGTCTGACCACATCACTCCTTTACTCATTAAATTCCAGTGGGACCCCACTGACTCTAGGATCAATTACAAACTCATCTGTTTGCCTCTTAAAGACCTTCACAA
The DNA here is from genome assembly GCF_900497805.2 of Vombatus ursinus. Classification (NCBI taxonomy): domain Eukaryota; kingdom Metazoa; phylum Chordata; class Mammalia; order Diprotodontia; family Vombatidae; genus Vombatus; species Vombatus ursinus. The sequence continues at coordinate 8,935,350 of NW_020954557.1, forward strand.
CCTAATTCCAACCTATCTTTTTGGTCTTATTTTATCTTGCTTTCATTCACAGGCTCTATGGCCCATTCTTACCTCACATTTGCCAACTCCATGCCTTTGCAATGGCTGTCTCCTCCATGCAATCCCTCCTCACTTCCATCTCCTGCGATCCCGGGTTTTGCTCAAAGATCAAATCACATGCAGTCTCCAACATGAGACCTTTCCCCAACACTCCTTGCTGCTAGCACTTCCCACTCCCCAAAGTACCTTTTATTTATTTTGTATTTCATTTCTTGTTGTTTTTCAGTCATTTCAGTCATATCCAACTCTTCATGACCCCCATTTGGGATTTTCTTGACAAAGATACTAGAGTCATTTGTCATTTCCTTCTCCAGCTCATTTTACAGATGAGGAAACCAAGGCAAACAGGACTAAATGATTTGCCCTGGGTCACACAGCTAGTAAGTGTCTGAGGCCACATTAAAGCTCAGGTCTTCCTAACTCCAGGGCTGGAGATCTATCAACAGTGACACCTAGATACTTAAATATGTACACATTTGCCTCCCCTCGGGCAGAATATAAGTGCCTTGAGGGCAGGAAATTTTTTCATCTTGTTTTTGTATCCCTAGCATCTAACAGCACCTGACACATAGTAAGTGCTTAATAATCCCTTTAGATTGAATGGGAATCCTATAGGAATCTATAGAAATAGAGTAGGTGACTCACATAACTCAAGGGGGAAGGTTGTTGTTTATAAGAGACACAAATCAATAGATTGAGCATTGGGCAGAGAGACCTCTCAGTCACAAAAGCACAGCTGACTTGAGAAAGTCCCTTAAATCCCAGTTCCATCAGCAGCAGAATGACTATGGTTAGCAACTTCCTCTTTAATCCTCACCCCTCTATATATACACACCCACACAAACCACTCTCTCTCACTCTCTCTGTCTCTCACACAAAAGTTATCATGAGTTCAAATCCAGTCTCAGATATTTACTAGCAGTGTGATCCAGAATAAGTCACTTAACCGTATTTGCCTCAGTTTCTCATCTGTAAAATGAGCTGGAGAAGGAAATGGTAAACCACTCCAGTATCTCTGCCAAGAAAACCCCATAAGGAAGGGGTCACTAAGAGTTGGACATGTCTGAAAATAATTGAACAACAGCCATAAATTAAAAAAAAATTATAACCCAAGTCCTAGTGTAAGTAGCTAAGTTGATAATTCAACAATTTCCCAACTGTCACTGTTAACCACTTCACTCTATTTGCAGCTGCTCTCAGGATAAAAAGAAAAGGTAAAATCTTACATTGCAAGATTTGTTAACAAAGGGAATGGAACTTTATGCTTTCTTCTTTGACTTTACAGCCCCAGTATCTACACGCTATTTCAATCCAATTCCTACTTATTAAGCACCTACTATGCACAAGACATCAGGCTAAATAGGATAACATGTAAGGCACTGTGCAAACCTTCAATGCTAACTGTTGTTAGCTATTATTTCTCCAGGAACTTACATTCTATTAAAAGGACACAATATATAAACAAATAAGCCTAGGCATGATAATTTGAGAAGCAGAAGAAAACTAACAACTAAGATGATCAGGAAAGCTTTCCTATAGGCCATGGCACAGACCCCAAAACTTGAAGGATGCTAGCAACATTAAAAGGCAGAGGTGAGGGGAAATCCATTTCAGGTGTGGGACAAAGACTACAAAAGCACCGTGGTAGGAGATGAGGAACTGCTATGTTAAGAGTAACTCCTGTGTGTGTGCACACACACACACACACACACACACACACTTCAGCTAGCTTCATTCACTCAAGGTCCATGTATACCAAAACATTCATAACAGAAGTTTTTGTAGTAGCAAAGAATTGAAAACACAGTTGATGCCCATCAGTTTGGGATTGGATAAACAAATTGTGGTACAGGAATGTAAGAGTATTATTATAAGAAGTGATGGATATGAAGAACTCAGAGAAGAATGGGAAAAATATATATGGTCTGATGAAGTAAAGTAAGTAGAATCAGGAAAATAATATATACAGTAACAACTATAATGCTATCAAGAGAGAAAATTAACTGAACAATGTAATTATGATCAAACATTCCCAAAGAAGAGATGGGAAAATAAATCTTACCCCTTTCCTGGCAGAAGTGGACTATGGGTCAGAATGATACATATTAGACTATACTGATATGATAATTAATTTTGTTGAACTATTTCTTTTCTTTCTGATTTTTAGTCTTTATCAAAGCATGGGTATCTGGAGAGGGTAGAAGGGACCTTTAGGGAAATCCAGATAATGTAAAAATAAAAGATTTTTTTAAAAAATTCACCCTAGCACAAATTCAGTGAAATTTACTAATAATCATTCAGTATTAAATGAGACGACTCAGAAAAATCTCAATTAGGAACATCATTTTAACCAACTATGTCTTGAAAATAGGCAGAAAGGTATTGGAGTACAGAAGCTAACTTTAAAATCCAAGTCATTGCTGCAGAATAATCAACAAACTCCCACTAATGTTAGCAGATAATCAAAATATGGAATGAAGACATCTTTTCTTTCGGGAGATTAAAAAAAATCAAATATGCTCAAATAAATGTCACCTTCTAACCATGCCATTGTCATTGACTCTGATTTATTATAGTGATACAGGATTAGAATCTTACCAGTGGCGCTGATTAACAATGGAGGCTACATAAAGGCATCTGGAACAGAATAGGCTCTTTATACAGCCAGCCCATCCTCCACCATGCAAAGATTAATAAAGAATGAGATCATTCAGATACAATCAACACTCCATAAAATAATTGTTTGGGCCAAATTATATTAAATGCACTGTAACTGAGTGTGGTTAACTTTTACAAAAGTCTGTCTTGATCTTATTCTTGGCTTAACATGGCACAATTAAAAATAAAATGGCCAAATACAAGCCAAACTGCCATTCAAAGTTGGACTAATAATAAACATCCCCACCAAATGGTACCATAAATTCCTTTTGCTTTCACATCCTTCTAAAAAACTTTTGTATAGTGAGTCATTTATTCATTATATTTTATTTCAAGCACATGCAAATAGGATCACTAAACTTTTCATGAGACTAAAATGTTTAATCAACCTCTTCCAATAATAACAATAATTCACATTTTATATAGTGCTTTAAGGTTTCCAAAGCACTTTCCTCACAGCAAACCTTTAAGGTAGGTACTGAAATTATTATTATTCCCATTTTACAGAAAAGGGAACTAAGCCTCAAAGACATTAAGTGACTTGCCCCCACAGGTTAAGTCACACAGAGAGTTTTACTACAAGGACACAAACTCACGGCTTCTCATTCTAAGATGGGTAATTCTTTTCACCACCCTATAATGTCTCTCATCTGTCCAGAAGTAGCACCATTAAACATCTCCTTTCTAGTATCCCTCATCAGTTTCTTCTGTTTCTTAAGTCACAAGATTAAGAAAACAGAAATAGCCCCCCAGAGCAAAGAATCAACAAATTTAACAATCATTCAGTATCTTTTAAGTGCAGAGTACAATACTAAGCACTATGATCCTTTATTATTTCCATCAACTGCCTCCTTAGATCCCACTCAATGAAGCAGAAGAAAATCAGAAAGCTGGTAACTGGGCCCACTACAAATTTCAGTGATCTAATCTCACCTGGGCCCTCACAGTGCCGGGCACATAGTAAGTGCCTAATAAATGTTCATTAACTGACTGAATGGCATGTTGTAAATCAAATGCTATTTGCCGAACCTGGAAAAGTGCTCTTTTTTTAAGATTAAATGTCTGATTTGCAAACTCCCTTTTTTACTGGCCAAAAGAACTCCCCACAGACACAGATTGGTATAGAAACTGAAATGGCAATAATTTTCTAAGTATTCATCAGGATTTTCAAGTGTGATGTATACAGGTAAATAGCCACCATATGAAATATACAGCCTCCATAACACATAATTTATTATACATCTCTTTTATCCAACCCTTTCTCTCCACTCACATGGCGCTCATCCATTGGCCAGGACTCCTGAAATAGCCTCCTAATTGTTTCCCCACCTCAAATCTCTCCCCTTTCCTGTACATCTCCACAAAACTGCCAAAGTGATACTCCTAAAGCACATGTCACTCCTTTGCTCAATAAACTCCACCAGCTCCCTATTACCTCTAGGATCAAATATAAACTTTTTTTTTTTAAAAGCATTTAAACCCTTCACAACCTGGCACCAATCTACATTTCCAGTCATTTTATATTACTCTCCTTCACACACACTATGGTTGAGTCAAACTGAAGTTCTCAATGTTCCTCATACTTGACATTTCATTTCCTACCTCCAGGTGCTTGCATTAAGTGTTCCCTCAGGCCTGAAATGCTCTTCACCACCCACCCACCCTCTTAGAATCCCTAGTTTCCTTTAAACTTCAGCTTAAACACCTCCTATACAAGAAAGAGGTCTGTGCTGATCCCTGTAACTACTAGTGCCCCTCACCAATTATATTTATCTTGTATTTTAAAATAATTTTTTGCTGGTATTTGCACATTATCTCCCCTATTGGAATGTAAATTCTTTGAGGATAAAGATTGTTTCATTTTTGTCTTTTTTTTTCATTTTTGTCTTAGCACTTGGCACACAGGAGAAGCTTAATAAATGCTTACTCAGTGATTAATCTGGATATGCCATGAGTAAAACTGTGTCTCTAAAAATGGAAAAAAAACAACTGTACCTTAATAACCTGGTGTGTGGACAACTAAGTGCCTCAGTGGATAGAGACCGGGCCTAGAGTTAGAAAGACACATCTTCATGAATTCAAATCCAGTCTCAGATACCAAATAGTTGTGTGACCCTGGTCAAGTCACTTAGCTCTGTTTGCCTCCATTTCCTCATCTTGTAAAATGAACAAGAGAAGGAAAAAGCAAACTACTCCAGTTTCTTTGGCAAGAAAATCTCAAACGGGGTCACAAAGAGTCAGACACTACTGAAACGACTAAACAACAACAAATCTGGTATGTCTATAAGCAAAGTGTCTGTACTATCTAGTAACACCAGCATTTCTATTTGAATCTGTACTGTATATGCAGGTGTGACTACTTCTAATGCTGTGTGACTTTCAGAACTTTCCTTACCTGCCACTAAATGACCCACCTAGGTAAGCATTCCCTAGACTCACACAAAATCAAGACCCGCCTCTGTCTTCTCATCCACAGTAACTTTTGGCCATTACTCCTTCGAATCCTCCACAGAGAATCTCCCTAATGTCCTGGAGACCTTCCTCTGGCTCTTAACACATTATAGGTAACAGGGTAACACTATGACCATCCATCTGGTCTTCCTTGCTCTCCACTTATTTTTTCCCCAGTTCATATGTGCTATAGATGATTTTTTCCCACTACTTCTTACATATATACTCCAAGATTTCTCAGATCCAAATCATGGATGTTTGCATTGTTCTTTGGGTCACCTGAAATTGAGACATTCTACCATGCACGAATCCACACTTTATGCCTACATTTATTACTGTAGACTACACTGAATATATGCTGATTTGGATGTTTTGCAGCATTAAGCTGTGACAAAGCTCAAATCACACAGTCATGATTTATTTAGGATCATAGAATCAAGAAGGTTAGGGCTGGAAGGGACCTTAGAGTTCATCTAGGTGGATAACCCCTACATTTTACAAGTAAGGATATTTGGATGTGGACAGGCAAAATTATTTACCTAAGGTCACAGTGAGTAGACCTCCTGACTCCTTGCATGATTGTTTTTTTCTACTACCTACATAGCTACCTCAATAGTGTTTTGGCAGGAACAAAACATTTTTTGAGGAAAATAACCACCTTGATGTTAACACTACTGGTTTCCATCATTGAAATAAAGAAAATACTGCCTTACAGCTTCAGCAGAAATATAGATCAAGAGACCTGCCTCTTCTACTCCCTCAACTCCTCTCGTGCCTTCAGGAAACAAGTATTACTGAAATGGTTGTAATACAGACCATGTTTCCAGCCCCTACTGCCACGCCTCCCCCTTAAATCTAGCTTGTATGAAACCTGAGTGCCTACTATAATTGGCCTCTTAGTACACAGATGCTCACAGCTGCAGAGTCAGTTCCTTGGAGGTCGGTATGGAAAAGGAAAAAGGAGTTGGGGGTGGGGAAGAGGTATGGTGAATCCAATGGAGTAAAAAGGTTTCCAAGCTTTGCAAATAAATGAGTAGCTGCCCTAGGAATGGAGCCAAGGAAGGGAGGACATGGAGGGCAAATAAGAGTGATCCATCTGTGCTGGCCTTAGCCTTCTCTCTCCTCACTCCCCAAAAGCCTATAGGAATCCTGAAGCACAAGCACTTTCCATCTCCAAAAACTGATATAGAAGCAGAGAGCTTTTCATTGGTCCAGGTATGGGAAAACCGCTGTCTTCAGACACAGAGTAGAAAAGCAAGCTTTACATAATAGATACTTACAGGTTCATGTATAATCAATCCTCTTCCACTCTACAATGCACATAGAAATACTTTCATTTGATATTTAAGTTCAGAATTTTTTAAAATTAAAAAAAAAATTCACAGAAAGCCCAGATATCAGCCCAAGCTAGGGAGGAGTGCAGTGAGATTAAGGCTGTTTAGGAGAAGGAGGAAGTTTATACAGCAGGTCCCACAGCTCAGGAATTTGCCAAACTCATAATGGATATGGCAGAATAATCACAGCAACTGCAGGTTATAAGGATGCTGTGAATGACTGCAGAGGGGACAGGGAAAAGAAAGAAAGGCTAAGGAAATGCCATCTGTTTCACCACCACAGTATATAGTGATATAGTGGGGGGGGGGTATCACCATCAGATGGAGGGGAGAACTGACAAGACATTTTTTTTCCTCCACACTAGCTATGTTGCCAAAAAGGAAAAAAAAAAAAGGCAAGAAAAATAAAGTGAAAAAATATGCTTCAATCTGCACTCAAGACTTCATCAATTCTTTCTAGAAGTGGATGACATTTTTCATCTTGAATCCTTTGGAATTGTTGTGGGTCATATCAACCAGAGTAGCAATGTCTTTCACAACTGACTATTGGTAAAATATTGCTGTTTCCGTGTACAATATTCTCCTACTTCTGCTTACTTCACTTCCCATCAGCTCACATAATTCTTCCTGGGTTTTTCTCAAGCCATTCCCTTCATCATTTCTTACAGCACAATAATATTACATCACAATCAAAAGTCACAACTTGTTCAGCCATTTCCCAATTGAGGGGCATCCTCTAAGGTATCTTGAGATAGGAAGAATTTCACACAATAGTGATATCACAATTCTTGGATGAGGTATTTATGTATATCTTGTCATTTAGTTGCAAACCTCAGTCTCCAGAGCTATGTTTCTAATACATTTTTAAACCTTCATGTATAGTGCCATCCACCTCAATAAGCAATGACCGATAAGATTAAAAAGATTATCATTTAGACATAATCTCTTAGTGCTCAACCATTCTCTGACAGTAATTAAGGCACTTTTGAAAACTTCATTAACTTCTCCAAAGCATCTAAGAATGAGCTGTAATTAGCATATCAATTGTTTGTATGCAAACATACTTCTAAAGGTTTAAGGGTGCTTGAAAAAGTTTGTTCTCTAAATAGTTTAACACTCTTCTAACCAAAATGTAGTTTACACTATCTGCTTAGTAAACAAGGTCTTCAAAAGGGAGCACAAAATTAAACTAGCACATTCTAAATGCTCACAAATTCCGAATTAGCAGAAGCTACTTTAATTAGACAAAGTTCTCTTCATTTTCACTAGCAAGGCTCCCAACCTTCCAGGAAAAGCTCTTACTTTTTTCCAGCTCTGCTACAACATCCAGTTTCTTTTGACAGCCCATTTGGCCGTGTGTGCATGTGTGCGCATGTGTATTTCTTTAAAGAAAAAATCTCAAATTCTACTTCCAGGGCCAGATGGGCAGGCACTTTGGCAAACACAGCACATGGCCTGAAAGACACAGAATTTGACTGAGTTCTGGGCTTCTGCTCAGTCTGGCTGTCGCTGAGAAGCACGTTTGACAGACCACTTACTTCTGGCTGCCAAAAATGAGTTAAAAAGGGAACACTTTATTTCTCCCTCCTTTGCCTTTTGTCTTCCGTTTTTTCTTTTCCTTTCTGTAGTACTGACAGGCTAGATCTCTTTCCACTATAAAGGTTGCATGACAATGGGAATCGATATAAATGGGAATATGTAATACAAAGCTACTTTTGGAGGTTCAGCATCAACTTTACAACACTCTACACGCCACAAACATGACATAGCCAACAGCCCAGCAGGTGAGTCACTGACCTGTCTGATTATCCTGAAGTTTAGCCTGGGACTGGAGTCCAGTGGAGATCAGTCTCCCCACCTTTTGTATGGATGGGAATCAGAGACTTCTCTTCTTTTAAAATGCAACTCTCAGTAACTTTCCTAGTACTGATAACCTTCAGTTCCTCACACCTTACTCACCCTTACTTTAATAAGGAAAAGAAAATGTGCCCTACAAAGTGCTAGTTACAGAGTATATACTATTTGACCCGAACAAAGTGTCTATCATTTTTAAACTTCGACAAAAATGACATTCTTTCTCACCAATTTCCTATAGCATGTGATTTTTGAGAACCTGGGTTCAAAAACCAATTCCACCTGTGTGACCTTGGTCAAGTCACACAACTTTTCAACTTCCTCAACTGTAAAATGAAGGAGTTAGGCTAGATCAATCTCTAAAATCCCTTTCAGCTCTAAATCTCTATGCTCTTATATCCAAGGCACATTGCTGGCAAGTTTCAAATGGATATTCTTACAATGAAAATTTACAAACAGATTACAAACAATTTACAAACAGATCCATAAACAGAAATAACCCAGAGATTGCCTCTCTTCCTAGTCACTTCCTAAATTTATGCCCAAATTAATTAACAAGCATTTATAAAGCACTTAATATGTACCAAGGACTATGCTTAGCACTGCTGCTACAAAGAAAAAAATCTAAGCAAAATACCCCAGTTCCTATCCCACAGACATTTGTATTCTGAAAGCAGAAGACAGAGATATATAAATACCAATATATGTGTACGGATATATTGTTGTTCTTTGTCCTTTGTTTTCAAAGAGGATCAATGACATGATATAGATACAGACATAAAGAACTTCATTGAGGGGCCGAATTCCTTTACAGCCAAGTACAAATACTCAGTTTCTGCTTTCCTACTCTCTTATTCTGTTTTATTACTCTGCTTAATATCTGCAGCCATAACGGAGGGTCCAGAACAGTCATGGTTCAGATCCGGGAATATGGTTATTAAACTCTAGTGTTTGTTAACAGGACAACTGCAAAAGTGAGAGAGGATAGGAAGGGGCAAATTCAAACTGATCACAAAAAGTAAGGAGTTACCAAAAAAGGGAAATCTTATTTAAACAATATAGAATTGATTTTTCACAATTTTAACGTAATTGGAAACAAAGTCAAACATTAAAAAAAACAGTTACTAAAGAATATAAGAGGGGGGAGGAAAATTATACGTAACTCTAGCTGGAAACAAAGAGAAGAGATTAAAACAAAGTCAAAATCTGAGAGTCTGGAGGTAGTTGTGTTTAAGAGAAAGATCAGAGCTAAATACTGGGGCTGTGAACAAAGCCAAAGATGAGGGCAGGGCTGACAACAGGATAGAACAGTCGTGCTGAAGTTAAATTGAAGCTATAGGCCAAGTCACAAGTTTCAAGAGCTGTCAGGATCTCATTATCCAGCATATCTTCCAAGCCCCTCATTTTACACATGAGAAAACCAAGACTTAACCAAGAGAAGTGATCAACCCAATGTCAGACAGTGGTAACAAGAGGCAGAATACAAACCCAAGACTTCTGACTGCCAATTCCATGCCCTTTCCATTACAACATGGTTTGTCTTCATTAATGCTCTCTCAGTAATCTTTATAAATTGGAACAGACCACAATAAGGCAGACAACTAAAAATAAAATTACCTAAACACAAAATGCCTACTATTATTATAGTTCAGTGACAGCAGCTGGACCATGAAAATACTCAGACTTTTTTTTTTTTAAGATTTACTTGCAACAGAATCTTTTAGATGAGGGTTTCAACGGCAAATCTAGATTAACTGTAAATAGAAGCCATCCACAAGCTCCTTCTAGTGATTATAGGAAATGGGAGGAGAGAATGCTGGATGATTATTGATGAAATGAGTTAATATATGTAAAGTGCTAGCTATTATTATTACTACTACTAGCAGAAATTTGTGAGCATGGCTGCCAAGGCGCTAAAGATCCCAGATGGTGACCTTCTGATCACAAAGTTACCCTCTTGTCTTTCTTCCCTTTTCCTAGATCTAATGGCCCTCTCTGACCTCAGCTACTGGTTCAAATAATCAATAACCTACCCCTCTCACGGAACTGTCGGCTCCACCTTTCCGTCTCAGAAATGTAAAGACTGCTGGTCAGCATTTCTTTATCAGCCCTGGTCTTCACCTAAATCAACCAGCGAAATCAAAATGCAGAGTTCTCTTTACAGTTATTTGCTATGGGTATTCTTCCATAACCATAGCCTCCAGTCTCAACAAAGGCACCAAGCACAGTGCCCTAAACACAGCAGAAGCTTAATAAATGTTAATGATAGAAGTCAGATAAGCACTACTAAGCCTTTGCCTTTGGTCTCCAAAGATCTGATTCAAGAACAGCTCAAACTCCCTGAAGTTTTCTGACCCAATTTCACAAATGAAAAAACAAAAAAACCAGACAAAAAAAAAAAAAGCAACAATAACTAGCATTTGTATAAAAGCTTTAAGATCTGCAAAATGATTTGTACATATTAACTCATTTGATTCTCAAAAAAATCCTGTGGAGATAAGTGCTATTCTTATCCCCATTTTACACACGAGGAAACTGAGGCTGAGAGATAGTAAATGACTTGTCCAGGGTCTGAGGAGGGATTCAAATTCAGGTCTTCCTGATTATAAATCCAGCATTCTAAGCAACTGAAGATAGGAAAACCAAGGTGATGTTTTTACCGTAATATAAATATGGAAATGATTCTGAGTGAAATACAGATTGGCTATCTGCCATTGCCAGACAAGATGGAGAGTTTAATAATTAATTATAGTCTTAATGACTAAGTCATTAAAAGGACATGGGTCGGTCTTGTTCCCAAAGGAAAGACAGAACAACTCTCTTTGTTAGAGAGGATCTTGACACTTACACAATGTAACCCCCTGACTTATTTCTGGCTGCACCCAAATGGCAGAAGGGGTTCTCACCTTTCCCCCTCCCAGGCAGAATGCCAAGACTGGAAGGGCAGGAATCCAATATCTCTGAAGGGTTTGATACAGGAAACAAAATCTGAATGGGCATGGCTTCTAGCCACCTCTTCATCCTGGGCCTTTTTTATTCTCTTTCTCCTCTAAATCATTCTGTAGAAGTGAAGTAAAATATACTCCCCTCTCCTACAGCCATCAAACCACTTAGAGGGTCCCACCCTGGCTGCAGTGCAATGACACAGTCAGCCATTAGAGGGCAGGGGAGAGCCATGTGAGGAACACCCCCACAGAGAAGGGTACCCCTCCTATACCTGAGACACCTGATTTCTTAGATAAGAATCTTCTCATTCATTCATTCATTCATTCATTCAACATTTAATTGCTTCTAATTGCAAGATATATAAGACATGGTTCCTACTCTCAAGATGCTTAAAATCTAAAAAGTAGATTTGCTAGTTCCGGATCTTAGTTACCAGAGTCCACTTCAAACAGCACAAGTAATTTGTGAATTTATCCTGTCCCTTAATTTAAAACTTTCTGATTCAGTGCCACCTCTCTTCCCCAAAAGGGCTAACCTTTCCAGCTTTACCTCTCAACCCAGGCAGGCTACTAGTTAAATAGCTCTGGGAAATCCTATGGAACAGAGGCTAATGGGATCCTAACAAACCAACTCAGAAATCTTGATCAAGGTTCTGTGGAGATAGCCCCTTATTTACTCACAGATTCTTCTTAATGAACAAAGAATCTCTCCATATGCAACATGATATATTAGAAACAGCAGCAGACTAGGAATCAGGAACCTGGACTCTGAGATCTACCTAGTGGTTTATGGAATCCTTGAGGAAGGGACTACACGTTATTGTTCTTAGCCCCTGGTACAATGCAGAAGTCTAATAAGTGTCTATTGAACAAAAATTAAGACCCATCTATAGCCTAACCTCACCTTTTACAGCAAATATTTTTTTTTCTTTCTTTGGCTAGGCAATGGGGTTAAGTGACTTGTCCAGGGTCACACAGCTAGTCAGTGTTATATGTCTGAGACCAAATTTGAACTCAGGTCCTCCTGAATCCAGGGCCAGTGTTTTATCCACTGCACCACCTAGCTGCCCCACAAATATTTTTCATTGTGAAACTATATGGACCTCATGTCAAAAGGGTAAAAGAAAGAGCAAAGGGACTTTTATGTAAAAAAAAATAAACACTCTCTTTGTAGTGCCAAGCAACTGAAAACTAAAGAGGTGCCCATCAATTGAGGAAAAGCTAGACAAATTATGGCATATGAATGTAATGGAATACTATTGTGTGATAAGAAATAATGAAAGGCGGGGTTATCTAGGTGGCACAGTGGATAGAACTCAGGCCTTGGAGTCAATCTGAGTTGAAATCTGATCTCAGATACTTGACACTTACTAGCTATGTGTCCCTGGGCAAGTCACTTAACCCGACTGCCTCACCAAAAAGCAATAATAGTAATTAATAATAATAATAATAATGAAAGGGGTAGTTTCAGAAAAACCTAGTAAGATTTGTATGGGCTTTTGTAAAGTGAAGTGAACAGAACCAGGAGAACAAATTATCAAATTATGCAATAACAACCACAATGTAAAAACAAACAACTTTGAAAGACTTAAGAAACCTGATGATTGAAATGATCAACCACAATTCCAGGAGACCAACGATGCTGCATGTTATCACTTCCTGAAAAGAGGTAATATATTCAAGACACATAATGAGACATATTTTTGGTCATGTCTAAGGTGGGAATTTGATTCTGCTTCACTATGCAGTTATTGCAAGGGTTTTGCTTTTCTTTTTTCAGTGGAGCAGGGGGAGGTAGAAGGTAACCTCCATGGAAAATAAATGTTTGTTAACTGAAAAAGAAAAAAAAAAGGAAAACATATGGAACTCCATGTTCTGAGGACTTAATCTACTTAGCTTTGGAACTCTTGCCCCTTTGGTCAAACAAGCATTTATTATTATATGCTAGGCACTGTGCTTAGCATTAGGGATACAAAGAAAGGCAAAAAAATTCTCTGTCCTCAAGAATTTATATTCTAGTAGGGGAGACAAAATGCATAAAATGAATTACATAAAAGATATGTACAGAGTAGGTGATGAAAGTTGTTCTGATAGGGGAAGTTACTTGCAGCTGTGATGACCAGGAAAGGCCTCTGGCAGAAGGAAGGATTTGAGCTGATCCTCAAAGGAAGAGAGAGAAAATAAGGGGCACACACAGGTAAGAAGTCAGAGCCTTTCAGACCCAGGAAAAGCCAGTACAAAGACACAGCAATGACATAACAAATGAGAGCTGGATTGTGTTTAAGAAACTGCAAAAAGGCCAATGTAGTCGAATCACGGAATGCATAGAAGGAAGTAAAGTAGAAGAAGACCATAAAGATAGGAAGTAGCCAGATTATGAAAAGCTTTAAATGCCAAACAGGTATTTATATTTGATCCTCAAAATAACAGGGAGACACTGGAACTCACGGAGTGGGGAAGAGACTGTGACACAACTGGCTGTACAATTTAGAAAAAGCACCTCTGGCAGCTAAGTGGAGAATGAATTAGAGTAGGGAGAGACCGCCAGTTAGAAGGCTTTTGCAATGATCCAGGCAATCTAGCTTCAACCAGGATGGCAGCTCAGTGAATAGGAAAGAACACATATAAAGGATGTTGTGAAAGTGGAAATGACAAGATTTGCAGGACAGATTGGACATGCTGGGTGAGTGAGAATGGACAGTTGAGGATGGCACTGAGGTTGAGGGTCTCGGTGACTGGCAGGCTGAACTGTTCTGATTGATGAGTCGGCACTATAAAACTCACAAGAGATTTCTCCATATGCAACACAATATATTAAAAACAGCAGTGGACTAGAATCAGGAAACTGTTCAAGACCAGCAAACTCATCAAGCCTATTAGATCTAGCCTGTCTCAGAAGACACCAAACTTCACAACTCACCCATCTTTCCTCTCTATGTTCTTGCCATCCACCCTGCCACTGTCTGTTTCTCCCCTTTCCTACCTCATCCTGTGAGAACTATAATCAAATAAACAGCACCAATGCTTCTGGAAAGGGGATAAGCGTGTGACAATAGACTTCCTTTTAGCTCCACTCACCCATTCCTGTGACTTCAGAAAAAAAAACAAAAAAACACCAAACACCACACTTCTCTGGCCATGACTCCCCTATGTATTGTCTTCTCCATTAGCTCCTTCAGGTAAGGATCTATCTTGCCTTTTCATTTGTATCCCCAGAATTTATAATGATACTTGGTATGTGCTACAATACACCTTTGATAGTCTCTGCCAAAAAATGTTTTATTGATACTGCCTTGCATTAGTCCCTTGGGAATGTCATATATATACAACTTGCCTGAATAAGTAAACTAGAAAGTAAATTCTTGGAAGTCAGTATCTTCTGTACCTCTTCATAGCACTTTACACAATGTTGAGCGTTTAATAAATGTTTATAATTGACGAACTGAAAGAACAAAGATACAGTTGCCACCTCTAACATCGGCAAATGGACTGCTCCACCTCTAAATTCCTATCCCTACTATAGTTGGAAACATTGTTATCTTCCTTATCCCCTAAGAATGATGATTCCTTCCATCACAGAGCTTGTTGATCAGTTTTCTGATTCTGTATCCATATTTCTTCAACTCAATTCTTTAACTTTCTCCGTGGATGCCACGGTAGCCTGAGCTCTCCTCTCATCACTACCAAGGAATTATTACCACATTAACCTATTCCTATTCCTGGGACCACCTTGCCTTTAAACTCATCTTCCTTCACTTCCTAATTCTGGCAAGTCAGCTAAACTCTAACTACCACACAGCATTCCCTAAGTAAACATCTGTCTCTATCCTATATGTTGAGTATGTACTATGACTTCTACACTGATTAGAATTTTATATTATCTTTACTCTTATTCAAAGATCCAAGTATTGACCTGGGAATGTTTTCTGTGAATAATTTTTTTTCATTATCAACAACAACTTTGGGCTTTACTCTTTTAAACCTTTTTCAAATTTTCCTAGATTAAACTAGAGCCATTATCATCTTAAAAGCAGATAAATACGCCTCTTCCAATTAATTAGAAAGTGTAACTGTATTATGCATACAGAAGATAGTTCATCAAAGTTCATTACTCTTTTAAAAAGAAACTTCCAAAATAATAATATCACTTTAAGAATTGCAAAGTATTTTCTCTGTCATGATTTCATTTCCAGAATGGAATGGAATAATTCAGAATTGCTTTCTAATGTCAAACTAAAATAGTCCAGAGGAGGTAAAAGAGTAGAAAGGAAGGATGGGAAGAGGAAAAAGTCAGAGAGGGGAAAAAAGAGACAGAAGGATGCTCTGGAGGCCAAACTTGGTGGATTTCAAAGTTCACCATAATCTCACACACCCTATCTATCAGAAAGGAACCCTCTGCCCCCATTAGATCAGTCTCCTTACTTCCTTCCACAAATGCTGGGCTAATTTCTACTATGTTTTTGTATATGTTAATCCTCCATTCACGGAATGCTCTCTACTGATTCAAATCCAGCCAGACCCAGTCTGCTTAGATATCCAGTAGTCTTTTCTTTATCCTGACTCTAGCATTCAAGAGTTTGTACCAGACCTTAGCATTTGATTACACACGGCCCTTTATTGACTCTAATTGTTTCATTGTTCAAATCTTGTGTCTGCTGCAAAATTATGTAATCTTCTTGAGGGCAGCGATCTATCTTTTATATAATTGTGAGCCCACAGTAGAGATTCAACAAACACAGGCCTACTGATTGACTAAATACATCAAATTGTCAGGGATTCAGGATTCAGAGTATTACTCAAAATTAATCCAAAAAGCCATGGCCAAACCACTAGTTCACAATTTAATATAAAGATATAGATCAATAAAGGAGATAATGTATACAAATATATGAGAAAGAAAAGGTTTTACAAGTTCTGACCTGATGAATTCCATTATACATAGATGTCACATTGAAAGGCTACATGAACATAATAACAGGACGGCTATTAAGATAAATGGAGATTTTTCTGGAATTCCTAACTTTTTCTTGAAGAGGAGCAACTTTCATAACTCTCAAGTCTAAAAATAAGGGGTTGGGAAAAGGTATTGGGAAATGTAGACCTGGAGAAAATGCAGAGATGGAAACATTCCTTCTTGCTAGGAATTCAGGAGAATACATTAGCCCCTTTCAGGTAGGGCCTATGACATTTTAACACTTTGTATCCAGAGTGCCTAGAACAATGCTTTGCACATAACAGACAATTAATGAACATTTATTAGACTGAATTTATTGCCTCTCTAAGCCAAAGGGTGCCTAGTGTGTCAGGAATTACTAGGAGTTACAAGGTTTCTTAAAACCTTGACAGAGACCTTGTCAAATGGACTATTATAATGAAATTCGTGGAAATCCTTGTGCCTAATACAGTGTCCTACACCTAGTATACATGAAATCAGTTTGCTGCTGTTGATGCAGATGAAGAATGTAGCCTTGTCCCATACCCTAATACTCACAACGATGTCTCAGACCTCCTCACTGGAAACATACAGAATCTTTACATTCATTCAATAATATAGAAACACATGCTGTCGGGAGATTTGATGAGGATAAGGTCCCAAAGATAGATGTTCAGTCATGTCTATATTGTCTTAAATCACAAAGATACTAGCATTTAACCACTAGTATCCACTCGTCATTAGTTGTGTGATCATGACTTTCATGATTCATTTCATAATAACTAGGGTTTGTGGTTTCTATGGTCATTCTTATTATACGTATGAGGAGTGTTTGCTTAACTGCAAGTACCATCTTCACTCTAGGGAATGTAAATGAATCAATACTACTTGCTGCAGAAATACATACATATAAACACACATTTAATAAATAGCTACATTAATTATTAAGAGCTTTTTCCACCTATTAGGATCTTTGTGTCTTGGGAGGTTATCCCCACGTCCCACAGAATTTGAATTAGCATTTCTATGTAGAATTACAAGGAGGAAATTGATGAACACCTTTAATTCTCACTTGAGAAAATACACCAAAAGCCATACCCCTGGCACTCCTCCTGGATTTCATGTGTATATCATAGGATCATAGATTTAGAGGTAAAAGGCACCTTAGAAGTCATGCAGTTCAACCCCCTCATTTCACAGATGAGGAAAATGAGGCCCAGACAGGTTAAGTTACCTGCCGAGGGTCACACAGCTAGTACATATCTGAGGCAGGATTTGAACCCAATTATTCCAGATGCCAAGTCCAGTACTCTATCCAGTATACTACACTGCTACTCCGATAGCAATTGGAGTTCAAATGCAGTTCAAAACCAAATGAAGAAACTGAAATGGATAGAAGAAACTGACCAAATCTCCTCTTTTTAAACTCCTCAAATTCAATGGGGTCCTCATTCTAATTGCTATTTTGAATAGCTCTACTTTAAATGGACAAGTCAAGCTCCCAAAAGCACAGGCCTGAAAATGCCCACTTCTTACTCAAAAATCTTTAGTAGCTCCCTATTGCCTCTAGGACAAAATACAGACTCCTCCAGCTTTCTGTAATTGAGTCCCAATCTGTCTTTCCAGCCTTGTTTCTCTAGATCCTCTCACATACTTTATATTCTAGGCAAACTGGACTACTAGTGGTTGCCTGATTTTGTTCCTAAGACCTCACCTCCATGCATTTGTGCTAGTCTTCTTCTTTCTCTCTTTCTTCTCCTTCTTCTTTCTGTCTCTCTCAAATGTCTAGAACATACTTCTCCTTCCACATCTAACCCTGTTGAAATTCTCTTCCTTCGAGGTCTGAATGATGTGCCTTCTCTTCAATGAAGCCTTCCCTTCTCACATAAAAGTGATCTTTCTGCTCTCAAATTTACTTTTCTTTCTTTTTTTTTTTTGAGGCAATTGGGGTTAAGTGACTTGCCTAGGGTTATGTAACAGTATGTGTGTGTATATATACATACACACATATAACAGTTATATCTATGTCTATATCAGTATCTATATGAAAATAAAAAAGTGTCTGAGGCCAAATTTGAACTCAGATCCTCCTGACTTCAAGGTCAGTGCTCTATCCACTGTACCACCTAGCTGCCCCTGCTCTCAAAATTTCTTAGAGTGCTATGCCCAGCTGGATCTTTACCCCCTACCACACTCTACCTTGCATTAGATTTATTATGTGTACCCCTCTCCACCTAAATAAAAAGACAGACAGTCAGACAATAGACTCCTCATAGGCAGAGACTGTCATTTTTCATCTTTGTATCTTCACTTTCTACCAGAGTACCTTATACACAGTAGGTGCTTAACAAACGTTGTTGGACTGAACTGAACTAGACCGAATTAACAGAACAGAATGAGCTAAATGATGTTAGTTATATGATGGTATTATTACAGATATAAACTAAGGTATGGAAAGGAAAAAACAACACATCAAGTACCTGCCCAGACCACTGTAACAAAGAGATTACAGAGAATTAAAGCACAAAAGCAGAAGCCCACAGCATGTGTTTTCATTGTGACTGAGCACCAGTAATCACTGTCAGATGATAGGAGACTGGAACATCAGTCCCCGAACCGAGGAAAATTGCTCAAGTGATGCTTCGTGTCAACAAGGCTGCTGATGAGAGAGTGAAAGAAAAGGCATTCTATTTTGAATGTGTTCTGCCCTGAGTCTGGGGATGACACAGCAGTGTGGGAAAAGAATGAAAACTCAAGTGATTGTATGCTGATCAAACCACTCACGGAAGAGTTAAGAAATCTGAGCAGGCAAGCCCACTGAAATATTAGTTTATTCTTTTTACATTGATTCAGAATCCACTAGAAGCATTCACTGACAGTGGTAGGCATCTACCAACACAATTCACGTGTCTGTAATTTTTGAAAAAGTGAAAAATCCAAAAATGACACAAGGTAGATTAAATGCCATTCTCTTGAAGTGAAATCTGGATTCCTTTTCACTTTCAGAACAACATGTATTTAATGAATCTTTCCAGATAGTTAGGGTTCTATTGCTGTATTTTCTGTATTTTTTTTCTTTCTCCCTTTCCCCACACACACTTGACCTGCCTATACAAATCTATTGGCTCAAGTCCAACCTCATCTAATAAGCCTTCTATGTTGGCTATATTACATGTACCACTCATATTGACAGTTAATACCATTTATTGTTAAATAAATTGCCTATACAGTAGAGAGGCAGCAGAGTGTGAAAGACAGTGGTGCTAAGTCAGAAACATCTTAGAGGTTAGAGGCTAGGTCTGACATCTAATATATAATGGCTATGTGGACCTTGGAAAAGTCCCTCCATTTCTCAGTACCCCTAAGGCCACTGTACTATAAATACCATGACTTGCAGAGCATTCACTGATCTGCACAATTAGAGTTTCCTCATTAGAACTTAATGACATTTCAAGTCCACTCCTCTCCAACCCCCTCCACAAAAAACTTTTTCTAACGTTTATGTCTTACTTTCTCCAACTCAACTGTAAGATCTCAGAGAGCAGGCAGCATGATGTACTATGAGAATGGTTAGGATTTGGCATTAAAAGACCTGGTTTCATAATTCAGTTCAGCCTCTTATAATCTGTAAAATAAGGGGATAGGGTAAGACTTGATGTTTTTTATGTTCCTTTCCAACTCTAAATCTATGATCCTTAAATGACTAGGCTATTATGAGAGCTCAGAGGACCATCAACAAGCAGGAAGGCAGAGTTATTTTATGCATCAAAAGGACAGGGGGGAAAAGTATTTCTACTGAAACTTCATTATCAGAAATATTAACTTGAAATCATGGACATGACTATTAGTCTTATAATGTATCATTAATGCATTAAAACTTTGATTTTGCTATTCCATATCTATTGAGTCTTTCTTCCTTCCTTCCTTTCTTTCTTTCTTCCTTTCTTCTTCCTTCCTTTCTTTCTTTCTCAATATCTGCTCAGAGAAAAGTATGCCAGGTTCACTGCAACTCATTTACCCATTTTCTAAGCACTCAAATAATGTAGGTACACCATGGATTCACTTCTGCTCTCAGATTAGTGTTGTTGAAAATTACATATCCTTTACAAAATGTCATATTTTGTTTACGTGTACCTTGCATGTAATGTGCACTCTACAAATTATATTTGAATTTAATTTCATTATCTGCCAAGTAAATAAATAAACCAAATACACAAGAGAATCAATATAGGGTTCCTCATCAAAATGACATATGTTAAAGTTAAAAAAGCATGGTCTAGTTTTTCTCCCAAGAGAACAGATAAGAAAATGTGTCATTTTCTATAAAGTTTTACAGGTCTGAATGTGTATGTTCATGCTTTTTAGCTTTGTTTGCCCCTCATTAATTCAATTCAGTAACCATTTAAATAGCAGCTAGGCGGTACAGTGGATGGAGAGAAGTCAGGAAGACTAAGTTCAAATCCAGCCTCAGACACTTACTAGCTGTGTGACCCTGGACCTGTTTGCCTCAGTTCCTCATCTGTAATATGAGCTGGAGAAGGAAATGGCAAACCACTCCAGTATCTTTGCCAAGAAACCCCAAAAGCAATAATGAAGAGTCGGACACAACTGAAAACAAATAAACAACAACAATAACCATTTAAATACCTACTCACACAAGGTACAATAATTTTCATATGTAAACACTGAGGTTGACCATGTCATAGGGTCAATCTGAGGAATTCAGCTATCCATGAAACTGACAATATAGAAATAAAGGACAAAACTGTTGGCTCAGCATCTTCTCCAATGTAGCATTATGGTACAAGCTCTTAGTACGATGGCCATCATTTATTAACATCTTTAATTCAATTACTGAGTGTGTATTGCATGCTAGTCTGTGGTGGCCATAAAGGTGAGAAAGATGGTCTCTTCTCCAAAAAGACTTATAATTTTGGATGAGAAATAAAAATAATTCAAAGCATGATGATGATGATGATGATGATGATGATGTTGATGATGATGATGATGATGGCTAGCACCTTAAGGTTTGTAAAGTGTTTTACAAATACTATCTCATTTTATCCTCACAATAATTCTCAGTGGTAGATGCTATTATTTCCCCATTTTACAGATGAGGAAACTGATGCAAACACTGGCTAAGTGACTTGGTCAAGGTCACATAGCTAATAAGTGTCGAAGGAATTATTTGAACTCAGGCCTTCCTGACTCTAAGTCCGGTACTCTATCCACTGCATCATCTAACTCAACACTATAACCACCTAACTACAATCCAAAGGTTGTATGAGATAAATGCCACGAAGTACTATATGAATTCAGAGATGGAATAGAATAGATGAAGAGCTAGATGTACCATGATTTAAATAATGAACCAAATTTAATCATTTTCACTGAACTCTTCCTCCTCAATGCCCTCACCTTTCCTTTTTTAATCACTGTTACCTTTCTATTACTCCCCTTACCATTTTTATGACTGCTTTTTTCTGCTTAAAGGATGCTCATTCGTAAAACACAAATAACATTGATACAGCCTATGACATATGTGTAATGCTGTCTTTCCCAATGGAATAGAAGATCCCTGAAGGCAGGGAGTGTATCACCTGTATGTCTGCATCCTCAAAACTCAGCACAGTGCCTGGTGCATAGTAGGTGCTTAATAAATGCTTGCTGATTGGATGATTAATTATAAAGTCTCTCAAAGGCAAGGATTGAATGCATATTCATTTTTTTCTATTTCTTCATCCTTTCCAACAAAATGGGTGTATAACAAATATGTTTCTTGCTGAGGAAACATGTTTTTATTTTGGACAGAATCTGTGATTCCATCAGTGTAAAGAGCTGTCACGCAATGAGGTCAAATTTCATTCCCTGGGTCACACAGCCCATGTGTAAGAGATGGTACTTGAACCTAATTCTTCCTGATTCCAAGGCCACTATTGCAGCAGGATTATATACTGTGGAAATTCAACTGAACAAACATTTATTGTGCTAACTACTGGTGATACAGAAACAAACAAAACACAATGAAGTCCCTGCCCTCAAAGTGCTTATATTTTACCTTTGCAGGCTAAGCACCAGCTCAGCTGATTTTAAGATGGGGATATATAGTGGGGGGCAGGGTGTAGGATACACACACACACACACACACACACACACACACACACACACTTTCTCTTTATTACATATCACCCTACCCTTATTGCTTGCTCATGCTCTCTCTCTCTCTCTCTCTCATGCTTGCATGCTCATACACACACACACACACACACACACACACACATAGAAGCAAAAAAAAAAAAACCCACAGGAAATTGATCTAAGGAGCTTTTAGGGGCTATCATTTCGTTCCCCAGAGAATTTTTCAGGCAGCGTGCATGACTTATGTGTATGCTTCATGTAACAGAACTAAACAGATATAGAGTGTTTCTTTCCACTGTAGGTTGATGGCACAAGACAATGTCCTTCAGAAAACTTCCCTCTGAAAGCTTTTAACAACTGACCCATCATACAAACAAGTACCAAAAATTGACTTTGTGTTTTTCAATGAGAAAACCCTCCTCAATGAAGGAATAACAATGGTAAAGACTCACTCTATTCACACATCATCAACTACCCTATTAGACTCACTGTAAGAACAGTAAGGGCCCTCAGAGTAACTTGTCCAGTGCTCTCATTTCACACATGAGGAAACTTAATAACAGAGTGGTTACTCAAAAGCTGACATAACCACTAGCTCAGGTTACCCAGGAAGTAAATAACAAGTAAAAACATCTAGAAAAGTTTCCATGATAAAGGAAGAACCAAAGCCAGGCAGGAAAGAAATGTTATTTTTTAGCTTTTCACAAGTCAAGCACATTGAAAGGACAAAAAGTCGTAACACACAAGAATTCACGCTTCCTTTGATGTATCAATGATGTATTCAATGAAGATATCTGGCTTTTCCCTTTTTCTTCTCTTTTCTTCCTGACACAAAAACACTGAACTGTTCCTTACCTGATCACAGATCAGTTCCCATTTCTTCTCGTTGTCATATTGGCGAAGCAATCTGGCTTTGTCAGGAGGTAGGTTCATTGCATTCTGTAAAGAAAGGAAAAACATGCTTCAGATACCACAATAGGCTAAAAGGTCAGAAGTACAGACCAAAATAACATGATTGCGGTTGTTTAATTTTTTTCCTTTTGAATTCCTGGCAACTGAGTTTGCCCAAAGCATACTCTCCCCCACGAGGAGCCATTTAAGCATCAAGTGGCCTCAAATGGAGACAAATCCCAAAATTCCTCATTAGGACATTTGAGGAGTATTGGCTTGAAGAAAGAGCTAGATGTTTCATACAATGGAAATGAAAGGCTCCTTCTTTTAAACGGTCAGCTTTGCATATAATGAATAAATATATTTATTTATAAGAATATATATAAGAATAAATGACTGCACACTTGCATATAGGTATGATGCTCCTCATCAAATGCACCCATTACTCTGCACTCCTGCCTGGGTAGGTAGATAGACATCCGGACAACAAATAGAACACTCAGAGTGTCCTTTTTTTCTTTTTTTGGCAGGTGCAAGAATGAGATAGTTCAGAGGTAAGTAAATGTGAGAGAGAATACTATAACTTGTGCAGAGCTTGAAATTTTCTCTCTATTTTTGTATCCTTGGCCATTAGGATTGTGACCTCTCTATGGTTAACACTAAAGACTAACTAGAAGCATCACCTCATTCAGAATATGGCAACTTCCTTACCAGAAACTAAGGGCAATGATTAATAATTTACTAGATAGGTCATTGTGCAGACAATACCAATACACATGACTCAACTTCATAAATTTTTTTTCCTTACTCACCAAATCCTCACAAGATATGAATACTGACAAAAAAACCCACAAAATTTCAAATACTTCAAGACAAACTGACAAAGGTCCAGGGCCAATGTTTTATACTCATGTTCTCTATAAAGAACTCAAACCTATGAGCTTACTGCCCAAATTCTAAATCTTTCCTTCTGTATAGTTTTCCCCTGAGGACACAGTCAATTGGTAATCCTGCCCCATATCTCTGGAATCTGATCTAGTGATACTCCTGTAATCCAATAATGCCAATTACCCTATCTCAGTGGCTGATTTTCTTCCTAATTAATGTTCCTGCCTTCCAGGCTGTCTATCATCTCGCCTTGGTCTAACCAGTGTAGACCATAATCAGTCTGGCTCCCTTGCTAACACTTTTTCAAGCCCTCTCCTTCCTCAGATGGAACAGACAAAGAAGCTCATAAATTTCCCCACTATAAGGTGCTGGACTGATATGTTGCTTCCTAGTCCAGATGAGCTGGGCTGGACAGATCCTAGCATGTTGGTCATACAGTAATCACAGAAACACATAATCCCCTGGTGCCAAAAGCAAATGGATGCATCTTCTGTGACACCATAACAATCTAGGATTTTAGAGGTGAAAGTAATCATCTAACACAACTCTCTTGCTTCAATATAAGGAAATTGAGGCCCACAGATATGAAGTAATCACAGCCATTCTGTTGGCTAATGGCAAAGTCAAGGCTAGAAGTTAGGAGCCTGGATTTCCAGTTAGGTAATCATTTTATTACACAATACTGTCTTCCAACTATTAGATCTATAAAAGGAATGCATGACGAGACTAGTGCTCTTTCTACTGCACCAATCTGACCGCCAGCCTAAGGATGATCTTGATCAGAGTTGTCAACACTGCTAAGTACAGGGGACTCAGATTAAAATGTAATTGGGATTTAACAAAATAAATCAAAATACAACAAAACATAGATAATGTTAATATGTGGTTTTCTAAGTCAATATGTAGCATATAATACATATATAACATATTATCTAAATATTCAAGTCAAATGCGAGGGGAAACTTGAACACTGGATTACTATGTTTCCACTAAGCTTTAATCCATAGAATATTTGGATCAGAAAGACTACATTCCCACATATAATCTCTCCATGAAAAACTGCTTTAAAAAAAAAAGAAGCTATCTGATAAAATTTGTTTATTGTCACAAGTCCAAGAGACCAGCATTGTAAACTATTTAATTGCCTCTTGTGGCTTACCTCCTCTGAAATATCCAACTGAAATACCCATAATGAAGTGATCATTTCCCCTTAATTTATTAATTATTATGAGTTCAATCACATCCATAATTGGAAAGATTATGGAAAGAGGATTATGGCAGTCTTTCTAATTTCAGTAATCTTGTCAGATCTAAGTAACTGACACTGCTGTTCAAATCACTTTTTGAGAGTTTTCTTCAAAACTATGTAAAAGCATAAAAATAAGTAAGTTTGACTGGCCCTTTACCAGGGTGAGGGGTACCCTAAGAATTCAGCATTAATAAAGTCTGCCAAGAAACAAAAAACCTAGAAAAGTTATCAAGACAACACCCAAAGTGAAATTTACCTGACATTGTCCAAAGACTTATTTATTAAAAGATCTGCACTTAGTAATTCCTTTCTTAAGAAAATGAGATGGAAATAAATCCTACTGGGCAACTTGGGATTAACTATGATAGACAATAATGAATACAGAACTTGATATGTGGTTAATAATAACACTTTCCTCACAACTCTGTAAGGTGGGAGGCATGAGTCTTCGTATCCAACTGTTGCCAAAGATAGCACTTTTGCAAGAACAACTACAACAATTGCCTTTACTGAGAAATTTTATCTCAATTCTACAGTCCTGAGATGGTTCCTCCATGTTCTGTAGATCCCAGAGCCCTTCCAAGTGGAAGTCAGTAACTCTAAGCAACCCAAAACAACTGACCGATAACTGATAACTTTTTTTAAATACCCGTAGAGATACCTTGCCAGCAGATTTATAGAACAATACAGAATCTGTCTTATGCAGTGTATTCCAATCCTTGACAATTTGCCTTTTTTTTAAAAAAAGTTTAAAATGTACTTTCTCATAGGATAGACAGAAATGTGGCCTACATTATCTTTAAAAAGGTTAACTTTTCCTCTAATTAAAGACTAAGTAATTTGTTGGTCATCCCTTTAATATACTATGCTAACTTTCCCTTCCCCTTTCTCAAATTGCAGAATTGCAATTTCCTAATTGTTATCTTCATTGAAGACCACTCGGGTTTTGGGCATAGCCATTCCATGACTGATCATTTATATGATCATTTTCTGTTTTCATTGAGAAAACAGTCAAGAACTATTTGCACAATATGAGATTCATTCTATACACAAGAAAGAAGGAAAGGAAACAGTGTGGAAAATGTTGGATTTGGAGGTTCAAATTCCCACTTTGCCACTCACTACCTGTGTGAGCTTGGGCAAATCACTTGTCTTCTTTGCGCCTCAGTTTCCTAATCTATAAAATGAGGGGATAGTCTGAATGACTTCCTAGGTTCCTAAATCTGTGAGCTCTGGACCAAACTGTACAACCTCACTATAGGTCATAGGCTACTTATTAATGCTTCTTTGAAAACTGTCAAACAATACTAGATCAAACTTGTGAAGATAGATCATATGATTGATGGAAACCCCACTTATAAATGGTGCCAAACAGTGCTATGCTCTAGTACCCTCTCTTTTAATTTTCATTTAAACAATTCAGTACAGCTTTCATTATGATTGGAGACATGCATTTTAGTCTGCTACAGCAAAAAAGAAGACAAAGATCCTCCTTTAAGATACTGACAGTTTTATAATCTCTGACTAGGAGAGAAGCAGTATGGCTCAGTTGATGTAGAGTGTTGGACTTGGGATCAGGAAGATCTGAATGTGAATTATGCCTTTGGCTCTCACTAGCCTATGGTACCTCCCACATAGAGGTTTTGTGAGGTTCAAAGGAGATGTCAGTTCAGTGCTTTGCATACTTGCTAGTGCTATTCAAATGTCAGTTATTATTCAGCAGCATTTATACCCAAAAGGAAAATTGTTGTACTTGGAAGATGTTTTAAATATTTAAACAAACAGAACTGTACATAGTAACTCCACCCTGGGTCACAATAGTGAGCTGACTCAAGACAGTCTGCATGAGCCAAGCAGGATGTACTTAGAATCAGGTGCTTCTCATGGATGGTACTGAGGTTACTTTGTGGACCTAGTGATCTGTTGGTAATGCTTATTCTTATTTTTCTAGATTCTTTTTTATGTTGTGGGTTTGGAGTACTCAATCAAGTATAATGTAAGGATTTAAAAGGATTCAAAGCTTTTTTGGTAAGAAAACACAAATTAAACCTAAAAGGTCCCCTCCTCACCCCCTTATTCTGCCTGTATCCGTGCTGAAATATGTTCCCCCTCTCTGTGGGCAAGAATACTAGCTATACTTTTAAAATTTCACAACCAAATGACAACCCTGTTTACTCATGCCTAGCATCTAAAGCATTTGGTTCTCATTTTAACCAGCAACTAAGAATATCTACACTAAAGGGAGGGAACTGCTAGGAAATTAAGTCATTAAAAGAGTGAAATCCATCACCTGACAAAAGCTTGTTTTATCCATCTGATAACTGAAAGAGATAATCTAACGGGCACACTTATTCTTCTAGATCAGAGGTTTTCAAAGTTTGTTCTGAGGACTTCTGGGGGTCCCTGAAACCCTTTTAAGGGATCTACAAAGTCAAAACTATTTTTACCAAAATAATAAGATGTTATTTGCCTAATAAATACTGCTGCTCCCTTTCCAAACCAAATATCTGTGAGGCCAGATTATCTTATATACTTTCACCAAAATAACAGATTGCAACAGATTGCGTGCAGAAGTAGATATGAGAATTCAGCTGTCTTTTATTAAGCCAAACATTAAAGAGATTCACAAAAATATGTAAAACAATACCACTCTTCTCACTAAATTTTGTTTTGGAAAATATTGTTATTTTTCATAAAATTATGCTATTTATGTTAACATGTAATAGTCTTTTTGCTATTTTAAAATGAATTAATAAATCTTTTTAAAAAATTATTTGAGTTTGAATTTCTAATAAGAGAAAATATTGGTAGCTATAACCTGCATAAATAAAAGCTCTTTAAGGTTCTCAAAAAATTTTAAGAGGGTAAAGAGGTCCTGACACCAACAAGTCTGAGAACCACTGTTCTAGATTCTCTAAGCCATAACCTTAATTAAGTTAGAACACCAGAAAGAAAAAAAATTACCATGACCAAATCAACCCAGCCCCCTACAGAAATTCCTCACTGAGCACTAATTTAATGTTCTGCCTTCAGCCTTAAGGGAGTATTTATATAAGAAGCATACATTCAAATAACACTTTATAATTTTTTTCAAAATTGTACTTAAAGATGTCCACTACATTACCAAAAAGCCCTATATGAGGAACCAGGTGGTAAATTTCTCCTTGAGCTTAGTTCTAGAAATAAGTTCCTCTTGGGTTGTCCCCATCCCCACCCCCATCCTTTTTCTTTTATCATAATTATACTCTTTGAATTATCCAGAAATTTGGATAATTGAAGGTCTACTATTCTTTGTTTGTACTTTATATTTCTACCTCTAAATTTTTTAAAATAATTTTTTCAAAACTATACTTTAAAATGTCCACTACATTGCCAAAAACCCCAATAAAAGGAACCAGGTGGTAAATTTCTCCTTGAGTTTAGTTCCAGAAATAAATTCCTCTTGGGTTGTCCCCCTTCTCCCATCTTTTTTCTTTTACCATAATTATATTCTCTTTGAATTTTCCAGAAATTTGGAAAATCGAAGGTCTACTGTTATTTGTTTGTGCTTTATATTCCTACTTCTAAATTTTTTTTTATATTTTTTTCCAAACTATACTTTAAAATGTCTACTATATTACCAAAAATCCCAATAAAAGGAACCAGGTGGTAAATTTCTACTTGAGTTTAGTTCAAGAAATAAGTTCCTCTTGTGTTGTTCCCCCCCCATGCTTTTTCTTTTACTATAATTATATTCTCTTTCAATTATCCAGAAATTTGGATAATTGAAGGTCTACAATTATTTGTTTGTACTTTATATTCCTACTTTTAAAAGGATTTCAAGTGACTTAAAAGCATAAGTATTGGGTAGAACTAGACAGTTATGGTAAAAACAAAACATGTGTTTTGAGGGGAGAAAATAGAAAAAGTAGCCCTTGTATGGGATGAGCTAACTGCTTACTATAGCTGGGGCACTAAATTTAGCACTCCCTAGCAGTTTAAAGCAAGAGGATAATCTCCACATATGTAGCTGTTCTATAAATCTGGAGCTGCAGTTAGTCTGCCAAGATCAATTAGCTCCAGGTTCTGGAGGCTCAGTATGTTATAATGATGATCCTAAAAACTACTAGTAGGCCCAGGAAACTATATGCTCTCTGCCTATCCTCCTCCCCATTTACCCCACAGACCTGCCTTTCTTTTTCCTTGCTTTTTCTGTGTTAGGTTACTTCTCAGTTTCTTGTAAAATAACTGACTGTTGCCAAGCTATGAGGACACTCTTCTTTCTGATAAGCGAATTAAGCAGTCACAATTCTGAGTATAATCTTCAGGTCTTTTGGTCTTATTGTGTGGTTGGGACTGCTTCTTCACCAAAGATCTATGTTTGTTTACTTCTGAACTTGAAGTCACTTTGTATACTTGAGGCTATTGGAAGGTACGATGCCAGATAACCATGTTCAAAAGTTTCAGCTACATTACAAGGTAAATAGACTCTCAAGGGTTGACCTGAGAGCCTAACCACCATTAACAATGCTGTCTTCAAGGGAAAATATGTTTTGAGATCTAAACAACTACACAAATGGAATTTCGTCTCTTTCAAAGTTGGGGACTTCCTATACGGATTTGCTTTTCTTTATACAGGAAGATGATGTGCAACTATTGGAAATGAATGTTTTCTGAGTTATTTTTCCATTAGTGATACTATATTTTATACTGGTCAGTCCACACTCTGTTGCCCAGTTCTTCTTGGGACCAGTGACACAGATTTTCCAGATTACAGATTATACAGATTAACAAATTCAATTTATGAATACACAACAAAATGACGCTATCTGGTCTCAACAGGATTAAGCCCATGACTTGGGCCTCATTAGAACAGTGTGCTAACTAACTACACTAATCAGAAAGAGGAGCACTTTTTCAGATTGTAGCTGATTGCACAAGAAGAGAGAGTAGTCGAAATATGGTCATGAAACTACTGCAGATTGCTCCCTATCTCTTGTATCCTAATTCCCCTTTATCATAGAACCTCACTGTGATGCTGAATAGCAACAACAAAAGTGAATAGGTTGTCAAAGTACATATGATGTAAAAACATCTTTGTGTTCATAATCCCTGAATTAAAACTTTTAAGCATTCAGTCACCAGCTTTTACAACAGGAGCTCTTCTGTTACATGGGTACCTGTTTAGAAAAAAAGGAAAGCTGTCAAGCTTTCAAAGAGTGTTGGCTATGAAGTCAATGCAAACTACATTTGTCAAGGAAGAAAATGTTTGCAAAACCATTTATTCAAGAGCCACACATTGACATATTCAGAACCATAATAAAGGAAGCTAATTAAAGGTTGGGGCCAGGAGTCAATGTGCACTAAATATGGATACTCAGGGTCACTACCAAGTCAAGTCTCATTTGAAGTTAAATAAGAATAATGTTTTGATCTAAACTATTTTGTCTCAGAGCTGAACAAACACTTTGCTTATGTGTTTGGAGGCTGTCATGGATACATTAAAAATACTGATTCAGGGGCAGCTAGGTGGTGCAGTGATTAGAGCTCTGGCCTTGGAGTCAAGAGGACCTGAGTTCTAATGTGACCTCAGACACATGACACTTACTAGCTGTGTGACCCTGGGCAAGTTCTTTGACCCCAATTGCCTTACCAAAAAAGGCAAAAAAAAAATGCTGATTCAAAGCCTCAGAATACTCTACTGATTGCAAACAAGGAGGCTCAAAACTCTCACAGGGGAGTAGATCAGTGTATCAGATTCTTATACCATTTATGGATCTACCTACTAACTAACATCACTTTTATCACTCAATGGGGCTAATCAATATCTTTTGTGGAGGAAAGTTTGTTTCTCAGGGATTCTGCATTTATTTTTCTATGCCAGTGGCTATATAGTGCCTTCAGTTTACACCTTAAGGCTTTCTTTGAGCCTTTACAGCAGGACTCTACCTAGATCTGTTCTCTATTCTCCAAAGCTTCCTGACCTACTCCCTCAATCAAAATTTATGTATACCAATCACTGATTCTTCAAGATTCTCCTAGGTGCTTAGGTGCTGTAAGTGATGATGAAAGTTATGTTAACCCTCCAAGGTGGCAATACTAGTATATTAATAATAGCTTTAAACCAAAGGAGTGACAACAACGATAAGGAAATTCAGGAACCAGTGAAGAGGTATGTAAGTCTGTCAGGATCTTTCAAATCACACTATAGAAAGAGAGCTATCTATGAAAATGAGAAGTTCTATCCTGACCTATCAAATGCAACTAATCCAGTAGTCACTGGTTACATTGTTAGGAGGAACATCACCTTGGGTGACTTGGTAGAATAACTTGTTCATCTGACTTTGTGAAATAGTCTAATTATGCTATCCGAAAGGTGGGAGGGAATTGGAAATGATATGATCCCTTCTTCTTCAGTTCCGCTGAACCAGCAGCCACTTACGTGACATCTTTAAATAAGACATCACTCTCAACCAAAAGGTTCCACACCATCAATTAAGTATGAGCCCCAGCACTGTTTCCAAATTGATATTCTAGCTATCAAACCCTCCTTAAAATTGGCACAGTGGATAGAGAGCTGGGTTTGGAGTCAGGAAGACTCATCTTTGTGAGTTCAAATCTCGCCTCAGACACAGACTAGTTATGTGTCCCTGGACAAGTCATTTAACCCTATTTGCCCCACTTTCTCATCTGTAAAATGAACTGGAGAAGGAAATGGCAAATCACTACAGTATCTCTGCCAAGAAAACCCCAAGTGAGGTTACAGAATGTCAGACATGACTGAAAAATTACTTAACAATAACAACTTTACTTATAACTATTAGCAAAAAAATCTATTTACTTACACCTTCACAATGAAATGTGATTAGAATTCCGGCTTTCTTCTGTGAGGCAGTGTTAGTTCTATTCCGTCATTCAGCAAGGCACCCCAGTACCTCTTAAAACCCCCCCCACACACCTTTATCTCTCCAATCAGCAATTAGGAAGTGAGACATTGTGAGACATTTATGAGACATTGTCTCTTTCACATCGTGTCAAAGAGATTAAATCCCTCTTCTTCATGTTAAGTCCCCTTCAGGTTCATATAGTAGTGTACAAAAATAGGAGTCAAGATCTTTGGAATCAGTGACCAAAACATTCAGTATTTCAATTTCCTCCTTTATAAAAATAGGATCACACAATTTGCATTATTCTTCCTCATACTGACCAGTGTCAATCCTTCTTTCTCCTGCATATCTCTATCTTCTTTTGCTCCCCATGTTACCAAGCTAAAAGATTATGCCCACCCACATAAAAGGCATTCCCCTGTCACCCCTCTTCCCAAGAAAAAGATTGCAATTAACCACAAACAAGGTGAGAGCAGAAATGAGACATTTCACACTCAGTTTCTTTCAAACCTTACTGATTTTCATTATGCCTTCTTTATTTTTTAAGCTCAAGATACCAAGCAATAAGTATTTATTAAATGCCTACTGTATGCTGAGTACTATAGTGAGTCCTGAGGAGTATATATGAAAAGGATAAGAAAACCTATGCTTTACAGGCCCCTCTATATTGCGGGCAAGGATAGAGGAGGAAAGGGGAAACAAAACATATAAAGGCATTAGAGAATAATCAAGTATAACTGTATGTCTCACACATAAAAAGTGTTTCACATCCTATCAAAGATAGACAGCCAGAAGGGGCCTTCAAGGTCAGGTACCTCAAACCCCGTACTTTGATGAGAACAAGAAGAAAGGCTAAGTGTTCTGCCTAAAGTCATACATCCATTAAGAAGAAGAGATGAGATTTGAATCCAAGCCCTCTTACTCCAAATCCCACCCTTTTAACACTGTAACATGCTTGTGTTTGTTGCTGAATACTACATATGCAAGAACTCAGACACAGTTTGTTTTAATGGTAGATTTCAAGCAGCTCCATGAGAGGAAGAATGTGCTACACTGGATAGAACACTGGATCACCAGTCAGAAAACCTGGAATCAAGGCCCAAGTCCCAGTTACCACTTGGAGACCTGGGGCAAGTAACTTATCTGGCCCTCAGTCCCCTATTACACAGGTAATAAGGCTGTTTGGAACTACCTTGCATAGAGTTGTTTTGAGGATCAAATGAAATAATGTGTTTTGTGACCTTGAAATATATAAATGTGAATTATGATTAAAATTATCATCATCATGAATATACCTTTTTGAAGATAAAAGTTCCCAAAGAAGTAATGCATACCCAGAAGCATATATTTAGACAACCTTAGAGGTAACTGAAGGTAAGATAAAGTTACCTACCCCTCCTTTTACAAAGGAGGAAATGGAGGCTCAAGATCACACAAGTAGTAAATCCCAGGTCCTTTAACTGCAGAGCCCATGCTTTTCTCTGTAACGCTATTTGGATTGCCTATTTCTGCCATGACCAAGTAACAAGATATTGATCCCCTAACCATGGAATGGCAGTTGGAAAAGACTTAACAGAGATCATCTAGTTCAAATCTTTCATCTTTCAAATGAAGGAACTAAGGTCCAGGAAGGAGTAGATGGCATTGATGAGTGGCAGGGCCAGGATTAGAATTGAGTACTTCAAATCCAGGATTCACTTCACTCCCCCATAGCGCATCTTCTGAAAAACAACCCCTCAAGAATCTCCTTGGTTCATAAGGCTTGTTTCTACTGGTCTCCATCTGACTAACTTTCTACCACCATCAAAAGTCTGACTTATTACTTCATGTTCATTTAGTCCTTTGACAGTCCTTTCATCAAAGAAATAAAAAAAAGTTTAAGACAAAATAAGGCTTTTTCAACCTTGGCATGTCTGAGCTTTTTACATTAGATGTCCAAACATGGCTCCAATCCAACTTCTAGAGCTCTTGGCTTGAAAATTATTGCAAGCATATGCTATAATTTGCACAGGAAGACTTGCTCACCACATACTGGCTCATATCACCACAGGTCATGTCCCTCTTTTGCCCTAACCCATATTCCAAAATTATTCATCTTTGCCTCTTGCTATCAAGAAAAAAAAACGGACATGGTTTCCACTTCACATTTTCCAGATTAATAATTATCAAATCTAGATCTCAATTACTATATTATTATCATAACAAAAATTACTGAAAATTGACAAGCTCATCAAAAAGATGTTATAATTAAGTACAATTCTATTCTATCCAAAGCAACACACTAATATTGGTACAACTCTTCTCTACTCTGACACTGCCACCACCCTGATACAGGCCCTCATCATTTCACATCTGGACTACTGAAATAGCCTTCTGGCTGTCTTCTCTACCTCAAATTTCTACCCATTCCAGTCCATCCACTCAGCTATCAAAATGATCTCTCTAAAGTGCAGGTCTGACTATGTCACAAACACTACCCTTCATATAATCAATTCTAGTGTCTCCCTATTTCCCCAGGATCAAATGTAAAATCTTGTTTGGTTTTTAAAGCCCTTCACAATTTGGCCCATCCCAACTTTTCCAGTCTTCTTACAATTTACTCCTTCCCCCAATGCACTCTGTAATCTAGTAACACTGACCTCCTTGCTGCTCCTCAAACAAGAAATTCCATCTCTCATTTGCATTGTCTGTTCCTCATGCCTAGAATTCTCTCCCTCTCTCCTCATCTCCAGCTCCTGACTTCCCTTATCTTTCTCTCACTCCAGCTAAAGTCCTCTCTTCTGCAAGAAATCTTTCCCATCTTCTTAAATCTTAGTGCCTTGCTTCTGAAATTATCTCCAATTTTTTCGTGTGTGTGTGTGTGTGTGTGTGTGTGTGTGTGTGTGAAAGGGGGGGGGGAGGCATTGTTTGTACATAGTTGTTTGTTCGTCCCCATCACTACACTCTGAGCTCCTTTAGGACAGGGAAGGCTTTTCCCTTTGTAGACCCAAGGATTAGCACAGTGCCTAGCACATAGTAGGTACCTAATAAATACTTGTTAAATTGACCTGGTACATTTTAAAGCTTTATTCATCTCCACAATTAGTTGGGCTGGAAACAGGGATGTGCTGGACCTAGCTTGGACCAGGTTTGTCAATTGTTAAAATTTTTAATGTATTCACACCTCAAAAATTAGCAAACATTGCGAATCAGACCTTGATTTTTTGTTTTCTTGATTATCTAGACTTAAGAAAGTGGTAGAAAAATATTAATGATGCAGATTAAAACTAAAAGTTCATCACGTATACACTCTCCCCCCCAAAAAAATCCAGTTGTTAAATATTTACCTGCACACTCCCGGCTAGGGGATACTGTACTGTGAGAACTACAAAGTCTGTGTTGATGAACAAATGCAACTAGAAGAGAAGCAAGGATAGAGCTGAGCAGAAAACAACGTATGACCATTGTGGCTTCTGAATTCTTTTCTTAGCTCTGCTTGCTCACTTTACCATCTTAACACTCAAAGCAGACAGAATGCCAGAGATGGACAAGACCCTTGAGATCTCATTTAACCCCTTCATTTTGTGGGGATGGACACGTGTCCAAAGCAGTTAAGGGACTTAACAGAGGTCACAGTATGCTAGAGTCAGAAAGGACTAAAGTTCAGCTCTCTTGCTGCCCCAGCCTCCATGGGGCCTCATAGTTAATTTTTTTCTGTTTCCTACTTTTT
Organism: Vombatus ursinus; assembly: GCF_900497805.2. NCBI lineage: Eukaryota > Metazoa > Chordata > Mammalia > Diprotodontia > Vombatidae > Vombatus > Vombatus ursinus. The sequence continues at coordinate 8,971,326 of NW_020954557.1, forward strand.
CCAACTCTAACCTACAGCTGAGCATTTTGATCCTTACTTCCCATTGGTAAGAGGGATTAAAAAGCTAAAATTCACCACCTGCTTTGTTGTGTAACACGTAATGGATGTTGTTGGAAGAGCTACTGTTTCCAGCACCCTACTGTTAGAAATCAGCAAATGAATGGAAGCTGATACTTCTGATCCCAATTGAAGGGTGTGGTTCACTGGCCTCTTGGGAACGCTATTAAGACTCCCTCCTCAATTAAAAACAACAACAACAACAACAAAACTCCCCATACAATTTCACCTGCAATTTACCATAGGGACCACAAATGGTTTATCACTGGCAGTGCTGGACTGATAACACTATTATTATGTAATATGTAATTATGTAATTAAATGAGATTATATATGTAAAGCATTTTGCAAACCTTAAAGTACTACATAAGTGTTAGCTATTAATATTATCTTTTAATAATCCTGGCTGTGCTTTAAATAGACAAACCAATAAGCTGCGAACAGAAGTGTTAACAGAAGTATCATTGACTAATTTGTTAGTGGTTGACGGCTGTATCAGCCCACACTTCAGCATTATAGTATAAAGCTTTCCTTTGGCTTTTCTTCCTTGACATTAGTGGTCACAAAAAGCATTTTCTAAAATACCGATGCCATCTGTCCAACCCAATCCAAAACCTATCATCAGGGGGCAGCTAGGTGGTGTAGTGGGTAGAGCACTGGCCCTTAAGTCAGGAGGACCTGAGTTCAAATCCGGCCTCAGACCAAACACTTGACGCTTACTAGCTGTGTGACCCTGGGCAAGTCACTTAACCCCAATTGCCTAAGAAAACAAAAAACAAAAAACAAAAACAAAAAACCCATCATCAAAAGCTGAGTTTGTTTCTCCTCTCTCTCAGAGTAGGCTACTCAGCACCATGACTATTTTATTTTCTCCAACCTTCAATAGATTTGATCCCATTCATTCAACAACCAATTATTAAACTCCTATAATGTGCAAAGATAATACATTGCTCACTGTTCTGTTTATATATAGGATCTCCCCAGTGAGATCATAAATTATTTAAGTGCTCAAAATCACAGATTTATAGTCCAAGAGGACCTCAGAGCAGGGGTTCTTAATCTTTTGTGTATGTCACACTCTCTCCCCCCTTGTTAGTCTGGTGAAACCTATGGGCTCCTCAGAATAATGTTTTTAAATTCATAAAATAAAATATAAAATATTTTATTAATCATGAAGGAAACCAATTAGATTGAAATAGTTATAAAAAAAATTTTAAGTTCCTAGATCCCAGGTGCTTTAAAATAGTTTAACCTCATCCTTTTACAGAGTAGGAAAATGAGACTCAGAGAAGGAATGAGACTTGGCCAAGGTCATGTGGTATTGAATGGAGAAACCAGGTCTCCTCAACTGCAGGCCCAGTGCTCTTTGAACTCCACTACATTGCTTCTATGGAGGGGCCCCCTGAACTTGTTTTCTAGAGTCATGTCTTTCAGTCAGCACCTCCAAAGCACTCCATCTTCCTTTTTCCCCCCATCACAGCAGCTAGTACAGTAGGTACTTAATAAAAACTTGCTCAATTAAACTGCTTAAAAATAAACTGTCGAACACTAGCAAAGCAAAAACCTTTTTTTTAATACTTGGTCCAGACAGTTGACAGATTTTGTGAATATAATGTGAAATATAATTTTCTCAACCAACTAATTGTTTTCCTGCGGGACTTCAACCCTTAGACACTTAGTGATAAAAAGAAGCCCCTTGTTTGTCTTCTTGCTTGATGCATGAAAGGGTTCAGCCTTTGTGGTCTGCATCCATCCTGTGCTAAGATCCACAGGAAATCAAGTGAATGTCACTTAAGTCACCCCCGTGTTTTATGTTTTCCCTCCTAGAATGTTCTTTCCACTGACCAAAACCCTACAAAAGTGCATGTTCTGTCACTGGCCTAGAGACAAGGAAGGATGGTCTCATTTGTACTGTAGGGGCCATCAAAGGGCAACAGGAAATAACCACAGTAAAGAACAAAAAAACAAACTCTTGTCCAGGGTGAGTGCACACCTATATTTGCAGGCAGCCAGCTTCTCAGAAGCAAGCCCTGAGCTATGAATCCTTCAGTTCCAAGCGCCAGGTTTGGCAGGGTTTAAAGGGGGGTGGGGGTCAGCTCCCACCATAGCCAATCACTTTGCTTCTCAGTTGGCCAAACCCAGGCAGTGGGCCGTGGGGACATGACCCTGGGCTGCTGAAGTCGGTCCACCCACTAGATGCACTCGGCCTGGAAACACTTGTTCTGTTTTCAACAAAACAGTATTAGTTGTGCCTCTCTGAGAGAGTTCTATGTATTTGGAGAGATGACAAAAATACTTCAGTGGCCATTTAATTTCTGAATTCTGATAACCCTCCACTCCTTCATTCCCCCATCCCTGCTCAAGGAGAGAGGCAACATACCCAAACTAAGTGATCATATTGCCAGGCAAGCAAAGCATGAAGTCCTATAGCAGTCTAAAGTAATACCAAACAACTCAACCATGTCCCACCTTCAAAAGTTCTGAACTACCTACCTAATCTAGGCCAAATTCATCAGTCTGACAGATGAAAATCCTCCAAAATTCAGCTTCAATCTACCTCATCTAACTTTCCAGCCTCCCCTCCCCTCCAGACCCTCTATGATCTGGCCAAGCCAGACCCTTCAAATGTTATAAACATACCATGTGCTAAAGAGGTGAAATGACTTTTGCCCATGGTCATATAACTTTTAAGTGGCTGAGATGGGACTTGAATCCATTGCTCTTTCCACTAAGTTATTCTGCCTTCTTTTGATATTTCTCTGCCCTTGAATGAAATAAAGCATTTATTGTTTACTATGTGCAAAGCACTGTGCTAAGTGCAGGTGGATACAATTAGAAAAGACAGTCCTTGATCTCAAGGAGCTCACATTCTGATGGGTGATTCAACACATGGAAAGTTTCAACAGCAAGTCAGATAGAAAGGCCCCATGGTCTTCATAGCACACTAACAAAACAGATGATAATGCCTCTTCTTTAATGTCACTTCCACTGATAAAATCCTCTAAGTTTTGATGCTGAACCATTTGACAGTGCCAAGGACATCCACGTAAAGGACTTTCTTTTCTGGGTCTTCAGAAGCTGTAGCTGTAGCATCTGCAGGATGAGGTACCTGGCTGCACCTCCATAAGGGTTGTTTCCCTCATCTCCTCACAGAATCTATTACTGCTGTTTGTGCATATCACATGTTTATCCACGCCTTATCTACCTCTATAAACTGTCCTGTTAATCTTTGAATCATCCGTTAAAAAGAGAAGGGGAAAAAACTGCCTTTATATCTTATCATTCTATATTCTTGTAGAGAGATACTATACCCAACAGTAAGAAGAAAAATATCAACAGCAGAAATGGGCAGTATTTCATGACAAAATTATCAGGCATTAAAAACCTAAGGCCTCAAATGTTAATACACAAATGTGTAAAATATCAGTAATAAACAAGGTGAATTAGAATTGTAGAGATATCAAACTCATGGGTGGCCCTCTGGTCAGCAAAACTCTTGAGTGCCTGGGAAACCAGATTATGATGTAACTGAGAAATGTTTAACAAAATAAATAAAAAGACAACACAACATAGATTAACATTATTAACATTATTTGTGCTTTCCTAAATTTCTGTTTAGAGTTTGATACCACTAAGTTAGAGAATCTAATGCAAGTAGGTAAATTTGACATTGTTAAAACTGACACAGTGAGATGAGACTCATGATTGCAATACAGCTGCAGAAGGAGCATTGAGAAGCATTATATATTAAAAAGAAATAGTCAAATGAGGAAATTCAGAAATCTGAGGACGGCAGCACAGCAAAAAGCATTTGGGTGAAGATCAATCAATCAAAACAGAAGCAATACTGTCATGGTAGTAGTCTGAATACCTATACAGAAGGAGGATACAGGTGAGAAGTTTAGAAAACATCACAAGCCAGGTATGAAGACATGACATAATAGTATTCAGGGCTTCCAATTATCTGAACATCTGCTAAGTTCTGTCTCTGACCAAAGCAGAGCAGCTAATAAATTATTGGCTTACTTTGCTGATAATTTCAACCTTCAAAAGGCAAACAGCAAAGAAAACTGCTATTTTTGACCTGATTGATAAACAAGGAGGAAATGATAGCTGAAGTAGAAACAATGGGAACCTTGGGGGGAAATGGACACTATCTTAGAACTCGTGACAGAGAAAAAGCAAAGCAGACATAACCTGGCATGAATGCTAGATTTGAAATAGAATATTTCAAAGGGTTCAGAGGAAGGATAGGATTCCATGGACTAAGTTTTACAAAATTCAGGCCAAGAGTGATGGGAAATTCTCAAGAAGAAAATTATGAAGACAAAAACAAGCAATTCCAATAAGAAATGGGGAAGCTGTCTAAAGACTGATGTAAAAAAACTTACCAACCAACTTAGATTTTGAAAGACATATACAGAAAAATTTAAGCAAAAGCAGGTAATGAAGAATGAATACAAAAATTTCATTTGATCCAGTAAGAGGTATGAGTACAGAAACACTAGTATAATGTTATAGGGTAGTCCAACCATTCAGAATATCTATTTGGAATTCTGCAATGGAAAGTGATTAATCTGTTCATATAGATTGACCCAGTGCTTCTTTCTATGGTTGAGCAAAAAGAACAAGCCTGAACTGTTCACAGTGGAATAGGATATTAGAGGGATAAAACTGGCCCCAGCCTTCTCTGTTCAGAGCCCCTCTTATGAGAATATCCTCAGCACGGCACACAGGGAAGAATTAAGTGCCCTTAGAATAAAAACAAAAGTAACGGTATTATTAAGAAAATGGATGGGGAAAAGGAGGGAGGTGGAAGAGCATTTTAAAAGAAAAAAAAAGAAATTTGTCATTTATTATCAACCTATCCAGTCCTAGGCCATCCCATCTCTTCCACTGACCTTATTGTTTTCAGGAAGATATTTTATGCCAACCCTAAACTTAAAACTTAAGTCAGTATGTGAAAAATACATATAAGAGCTTATTAATAAAGCTAATCTAGATTCTTCATATTTATAGAATCACTGATAAAATGAGAACCAAAGAGGACCTTAGAGGTTATCTTGCTTTAACCCCTTTATAGCAGAGATGAAGCAATTGAGGCCAACAGTTTATATGACTTGCTTAAACTCCCATGGGGAGTTAGTAGGAAGAGGTAAATATATTTGCAGTAGGTATGATTTGTAGCTACCATAAAAGACCAACGAATCTTCTTCTAAACATTTGCCACAAACAAAAATATCACCAGTATATGTAGAAGCATCATCAATTACATGTGTAAAAGTAGACAGATTCTTCTTTATGAAGTCTGTAAATGCAGAGTAATTTTCTGTAATTTGCTGAAGGAGGGCTCCAAATCAAAATCTTTAAGCCTAAACACTTAAAAGGCACACTCATGTTTCAAGCACAAACAATACTTGGATGCAACCAAGTCATATGATTCAGCAGCTTAGACTTAGAGGAAATTTAATCTCTACAAACCAGAAGAGTATTAGGCTTATATTCTCTTTACAAGTAAATAGCTCTTTCTTGAAACCTAGCAGATAACTAAATTTGAGTTTCCATGTCTCTGAAAGAAGAATTCCCTTCTAAATTAACATTTATTTTCTTAATAAACTCTTCGAATGCAATTACTCTTTGTATATTTTCATTTTAATTCGTAACTATTAGACAGGAAACCAAATGGCACCTATTCAAACCCAGAGGAGTGAATTAGAAGACTTCTTAAGTTCTCAGTCATCCTCTTGATATTTTTTTTTTGCTCATGCTGCAAGCAAGTAAATTTGATGTCTTATAACATCACCAACTTGTGACGCCTCTTGTAAGCAAACTATGGGGCTATATAAACCAAGAAGTCACTATCATGTTCAGTTTTGTGAAAAATAAAAGATCTAAATACTTACATTTCCGTAAAACCTCATTAATTTGGAAACCACTTAGTCAAAATCTGCATTTCAATTAGGGCACTGTCAGATAAGCCAGAGTCAGAGTTAAGTGTAGCTCAGGATGTGAGCAAGAAAGGAGAAAAAAATAAGGTAGCCCTACATTTCTGAGATTCTTATAAATGTATTGAGTAGATAAGAATGACTCATAAATAGCACATAATACTAGGATGATATTTACCTCTGTACCATTAGTGAGTTCTCAAGTACTGTGTAAACAATCTCGGAAGTAACAAGTGCTGGGGGCAGCTAGGTGGCACAGTGGATAGAGCATTGGCCCTGGAGTCAGGAAGACCTGAGTTCAAATCCAGCCTCAGAAATATAACACTCACTAGCTGTGTGACCCTGGGCAAGTCACTTAACCCCATTGTCTAGCCAAAAAAAAAAAAAAAGGAAGAAGTGTTTTCTACTTTACAGTGAAGTGGAATAAACTTTTTTTCAAGAACTTTTAAGAGTCTTTCAGTAGCAATTCGAATACTGAATTGCAATTAATGTACTGGATGATTATCTACTTACAGGAGTAAAATTAAGCAAAAAAAGCAGCCACTGAATGCAGCTTACTAGTTTTAAAAATGTGTTTTTTAAAAGTGGGGAAAACACTAACACCATTCTGCAATTCTTTTAAAATATTTTACCATTCTGACTTTTCATTAATTCTTATAGGATTTCACCTGACCCCTCTGCTACTATTTATTTCCCAATCAGTAAAGTTTTCACTTCTTTCTTCATTCAACATGCATTTAATATTAAACAATACTGTACTTTCTTCCTAAGTAACTCAGTTGCTGGCCAGTTTTCTCAAATCCAACATCAATCTCTCTTCAGAAGAAAAAAAATTATACAAAGATTTCCTTCTCACAAAGTCCCCAAAGAACCAGTCATGTGACAAAGAAGGGGGTGGGGAGGAGATGTGTTCTACTGGCTCAGCAAAATTCATTCTCTTAAGGAAAAAGAACAAAGATGTTTTTGCCTAACCTTACATGACCAGTCACAGCATAGAAATAACTGTGGTTTTAAAAAGTGGATATTAGCGTATATGATATAGGAATGGGCAGAGTACGCCTCTGACATATAATCTCTGGGTCACTGTTTCCACAATAATAACATCACAAGAGAGAATGAATAGACTGGTTTCACCTTACAAGAGCTTGGCCTCTTTAAGGAAGGAGCTGAGATAGAGACAAAAATATAGAGATAAAGTTCAGGGGAAGAGGAGGTGGAAGAGAAAAAGGAGGAAGAAGAGAAGGAAGAAGAGGAAGAAGAGAAAGAGGGGGGAGACCAGCATGAGAGCAGTATGATTTTGATTGTCTTAGCTGTTATCTATTACAATCTTGGAAATTAAAGCTACATGCAAAAAAAAACCCAAAACAAAAACAAAATGTGGTTAAAACATATTCTCTAAAGTGGTTCTTTTACTTCCGAATCTGAGTCTCTGACCATGTCACTCATCTATATGTAGTTCTCTACAAAGAATGAAGTCCTTAGAGTGACAATTTCTCACAAGTCTGAACCAAAGCACGCATGTGCGCACGCCCACACACACACACACACACACACACACACACACACACCTGTGCAGCAAAGGTAAGTTAGCTGCAGTCAGTGATCCAGTGATGTGATCAGCCTCACTGGTTTCTTTGATCACCACATCACAGAGGTCCACCCTAAAATAGGCTTTCAATCAAAGCAAATAGGACAGAAGCCAGAAAACACTGTTTATGCCTTTGCCTTCCTCAGCCTGCCAGTCAAAACAGTGCAGCCCTCTGACATGAATCCAGATAGGCACAAACTATAGCTTTCAACGAACTCTGATCCTGTCTGTGATCATTTGCAAAAGTATCCCATCACTTCATTAGATAGTTTATATGGTCACATACATTTGCAGTACCTTCATATCTTTAAACTGATATATAAGCTTACGTACCATGGATCTGGAACGTGACAACGAACTTTAGTTCCGCATTTTTTTTTTAAAACTACCTCATAAAAACTAGGAAGGAGTTGTTGAGGTATTTGTGTTTTTACAAACCTCACTAATACAGAAAATTGTTCTACATCGCTTTATCCAGTGAAAGGTATAGTGTGAAAATTTGCTCTTTTTTGTCTCTTTTTTCTTTAACAGTATATGGTCCATTATCAATGTCTTTTCCAGGCACCCCAAGACCATTGTATCTCATACGAGCTGGAACATTTTGATCATGTCCCAGGTAAGGCACCAGGCAACAACGGTATGTTACCAATATGTATCTCACAGCAGGGGGCATAAGATTGTACTTCAGAGGCGGTTTAATATACTCCTTCAAAAGACTTTTTTTTTTTTTTAAGATTTTGTCTTTCTATCTCCCCAAGAGGATACTTGTAAGCCCAATCCCATCACTCATGGGCACAGAAGCCTTGATTTGATCTGTTTTTAACCTGGTTTGGTTCTGCCTTCCTTAGGCATCCTGTAAGGACTACACCATGATGGTGTTGGGCTTAGTGAATCAGCTTAGCCCACTGCATCTCAGAACTCTAGAGCTCACCCAGTCACCAAACTCAGCATCTCTAGCAGCAGTCTTACAGGCATGGGCCACATTGGGTCTAGAATTTTTTTTAAAGAAATCTTGATAAACATACCTGATGAAACACAAAATCTAAGTAGGATACAACTAGAATCTTTTTTGCATCATGTCCCATTATTTCATACAAAAATATCACTAATCTAATAAAGTACTCTCACTCCTTTGGCAGTTATAGAAATTTTCTTCAGCCATCAGTGAGATCAACCTAATGAATTCCTACACCAATTTTTCATTGGAGACTACAGAAAACGGACGGTTAGTTTTGGACAGTCTTATGTTCCATGAAGCACTCTTGAACTCTTTCTGATGTTAGCTCAGCAGAATCGAATGAACATAGAAAACTATGTTTGCAAGACAGAAGAAATGCCTCTTATAAAACAGAGGCACATTTCTGGAATTGTTTTGAGCAGATATCTTGCAAATTGATAAAAATAAAAGTTAAAGCTATCACACAGCTTCATAAATTAGATTCACTGGTTTAAAAAACAAAATCAATTTGAGGTACATTCATTAAATAAATTACTGTTAACGAAGCAATCTTTAGAGCACATATCAGGTTCCCTTTACAGAACCAAAAACCAAACAAAACTGTAAGTCCAGTTCCTAGAAAAAAAGTTAGGAAAAAAAGTCTTTGCCCTAATGTATTAAACTGAAGAATGCACATTAAGGATGACCAGTTGGGCTCTTGGACTGCTAAGAACAGCAGAAACATCCTGCTGGCGTGTAACAATTGTCCATGAAGTGGTTCACTTGAACAAAGCTGTCACGTAGTTGGAGAGAAGACCATATCCTGCCACCTGGACTTGGATCTGGACACAGAGAGGAAAAGTTAGTAGGATACAGGCTGGTGTCTTCTACCACACTCTTTCTATAAGTCAGGAATACATTTTTATGATATAAAGCATATGGAAATGTAAAGGGGGGAAAAAGTCCAAAAGAGAAAAGACTGCAATTAGAACAGCTCCCTGTGGAGCACCCTGTGAGCCTTTACTGCATAACATGCATCAGAAACATGATGAATTTAGTATACAGTCAATCTCACTATTACCCAGTGCATCTTCTAGGTGAGATAATAACAACAGCTGGATCGCCCAGACCCCTTCAGGAAGCTGAGTGGTAAGAAGACCTGCCTCTAGGGAGGCCTTCCTCCCTGACCTTCCTTCTTCCTCACCAATTCCCCCTTCTGAGGGAGCTGGGCCAGATCCAATGGGGCTTCAGGTTAGGAAGAACAACATGACTGCTTATATAACATCACCTTAACTAGTTTAAGGTCACAAATTCTAAGCCTTCTTATATGACAGAGGACTAACAAGACTTAGCATTTGCTCTGCCATTGAATCCTAAAGTCCTCTAAGACTTAGTATCTTCGCTGACTCTTTACCCGCCAGACCCCTGGGCACTGTCTTCTAACCTAATGATATATTCTAAAGATCCCTCTGCCATGCCATCATCTTTTCTACGTAGAACACTCAGGGCTTCTGGGCCTTTCAATTCACTCTACAATTTAACTTTCTTTTTTGTATCATCTTCCCCAATTAAAATACAAATTCCTTGAAAACAGGGACTCTTTTTCTATTTATATTCCCTGCACTTATCATAGTACTTGGCATATAGTAAGCATTTACTAAATGCTTTAATTCATTCATTCATTACAAACTGTTTTACATATATTATCTCATTTCAGTCAGTTGACTTGCATTTATTAAGTGCTACTGTAATGCTAGTGTCTGGAAGTGCTGAGATTAAAATGACTTGCCCAAGGTCACGCTGTCAGTATGTGTCAAAAGTGGGCTTGAAGCCAGGTATTCCTGACTCCTTATCCAAACTCCATCTCTCCACATTGCCTCTTTTGTGTAATTAAGATCTGTAATTTAGAAAATAAACATGTCAAATTAAAACAGAGGACAGGAATCAAAGTGGAGCACCATTGGTCCTATCACATATAGGCATACTAGCCATTTCACATTGGGTGGGATGAGTAGGGTGGAGCGAAATGCAACCTCACAGCAGAAATAGTTGACTCATTTTGGGAAGAATGACACACATTCCAGATTCTGACTTTTTAGATTTAGCCACTATTGAAAAAAACAAAACAAAACAAAACAGGACTTTGATGAGAACAAAATAAATACTCTCGAACTTAAAATTAGATTTAAATTTGCCAATCTCAAAGCTTTCCACCTAGAGAGCCTTAAGTTCCCATGAGTTAGAGGAGTGGGGGATGCGGAGGGAAGGAGTGGCCTGGAAAACCCATACTGTCAGCCAATATTTAGAAAATGGTGAAAGGAGATCAGCTTGCCTTCTCAAGCACATCAGTCAGAGTGTACCCTACATAATGGAGTTCACTCCTCCACTCCTAGTATCCCCACCCCGGAATACTTGGCCTAGGGGGGGAAAATGTCAGTGGGAGTGAGGTAGGGTGGAGGAGGGGTTACAAAAAGGCTGGAGGAACCAGCCAGTCACCTCAATTCAAAAGTCCTCCAAGGGACAGCTCAGATTCTCTCACATGTATATGACCAGCTAAATCATGTGCCTTGATGCATAAGAAGAAATCAAACTAATACATCTCTTAGTCTTTTTTTCCTTTTTTGGGGGGGAGGGGCAGGGTTGGGGACCAATTTAACAACTTATTCTCTTAGTGGTGCTTAAGAATATAATATTTATCTCACTTTTCATTTTATCTCTGAGTATTGACTATAATAACATGTTATCTGTCTTCAGGGTTATCCCCCTCCCTCACCTAACTTGTTTTACAGTGTAGTCAGCACTGCTTGATTCACATTTGGGTGCTTTGTAATAGTGGATGAATCCTTAAAAAATTAAATCTAACATTGCTTCATAAGTCAATTTTGTAAATACCAGCCCTGTGAAAGTGAAAGCAGACAAGGGCTCTTCTGGCCGGAGGGATCCTGGGACTGAAATTCAGACAAACTCTTTAGCGGATCCAGGTTTATTTTTTGGCAATATAATATACCTCAATCTTTCCAGAAACCAGTATTGGGAAAGCCAAACATCAAATTCCCAAAATAACAAAAACAGGAACTTGAAACTGAATGTACTAATAGCTATTTATCTGTCTCTTCATTTCCACAGATATACATACTCTGAACTTCCTGCAGAATAAAGTTTGAACTCCTTAATCAGGCAAATTCCTCCATGACCTGGCCCCAACTTAACTTACCAAGCTGATTTCATACCATCTTCATTCATACAACTTATGCTCCAGTCACACTGTTCTATATTCCTTATACATATACTAGGTTCTCCGACTTATTTGTTTTCACTCATATTTTTCCTTATATCTGGAATGTGCTCTTACCTCTATTCCCCCATCCCATATCTACCTATTGACATTCTACTTATCTTTCAAGGCCCAGCTTAATCTCATCCATAAAGCCTTCCTCAATCTCCCCTTAACACCTTTCCTCACTATCAGTCAGTCAATAAACATTTATTAAATGCTTACTATGTAGGCTTTATTAAGCAGGCACTGTGCTGGGGTTACCCCCCCCCAAAAAAGGCAAAAGATAGTCCCTGCCTTCAAGGAGCTTAAAATCTAATGAGGAAGACAACAAGCAGACAAATAGGTAAAAATAAGCTATATAAAGGATAAACAGATACTAAAGGGGAGACGTTAGAATTGAGAGGTTGAGAAAGGCTTCCTGTAAATGATTGTTTTATAAATTGGAACTTAAAGGAAGCCAGTAGGCAGAGATAAGGAGGGAGAACATTCTGAGCATAGTAAATAACCAAAGAAAATGTCCAGAGCTGAAAGATGAAGTATCTTGTTCATGGAATAGCCAGGAGGCCAGTGTCACTGGATCAAAAACTATATGTTGAGAAGTAAGGTATGAGAAGACTGGAAAATTAGGAAGGGGTCAGGTTATGATGGGCTTTGAATGCCAAGCTGAGGATTTTTTTATTTGATCCCAGAGTTAGGGAGCCATTGGAGTTTATTGAATGGGTGTGTGTGTGTGTGTGTGTGTG
>NW_020954557.1:8983882-9086530 GCF_900497805.2 Vombatus ursinus
AGAGAGAGAGAGAGACACACATGACTGACTGACTACTTTGGTGACCAATGAAAGAGAGAATTGGAGTAGGGAAAGATCTGAGATAGCCAGACCCACCAACAGCTTATTGACATAGTCTCGGCATGAAGGAATGAGGACTTGCACCACAGTCATGGCAGTGTCAGAGGAGACAAGGAAGTACATTTGAAAGATTTTGCAAAGATAAAATCAACAGGCGACACTAACAGACTGGATTGGGGGGTAGAGGGAGGGGGAGAGGAGAAAACTAGAAGTCAAAGATGACTCCTAGGGACTGAGAGAATGGTGTTGCCTTCTACATGATAGTGAAGGTAGATGTTGAAGAAAGTTTAGGGAGAAAGTTAATTAGTTTAGTTTGGTATACATTGAGTTTAAGATGTCTACTGGACATCCAGTTTGAGATGTATAAAAGGGAGTTGGAGATGCAAAACTAGAAGTCAACAGAAAGGTTAGGGCAGGATAGGTAGATTTGAGACTAAAGATAATAATTCATGGGAGCTGATGAGATCACCAACTGAATTGGTATAGAGGGAGGAGAGAAGAGGGTCCAGGACAGAGTCTTGTCATCTACCCTTACTGAAAGTGGATTATCTGAACACTCATAGTACTTGTATCTTCTTATGTATTTATATTTGAATTATATTTTCATTATAGCTATTTGTGCACATCTAATATCTTCTAATAGATTCTAAGTTCCTTGAGGGGAGGAACTATGCCTTATTTATCTTTATGTCACCCATAGAATCTAGTAGAGTTCACTGTTTATAGAAGGAGGTAGGGAAAGAAGGAAAGAAGAGATAAATATCACTTAATCTCTTTAAAATCAAAGGATTAGAAGAGCAATCATTTATTCTACCTAAGAATCTCCAGACAAGAACCTAAACAAATCTATGGAATTAATGAGGCTTGAGTCTACTTTTAAAGGCCTGTGGTCTAAAAAAGAAAAGCTTATAACCTCCATTGATGATCCATTCCAGTAATTAGCAACACTACCAGGAAAGTCTTCCAGATGTCTAGCCTTGAACCAGCTGAAATCCTTTTCTCATTTCTTTCTTTTGTATTCTTTTATATTTGTTTTAGAGATCTGTTGTTCCTTTGGACTGCAGTTCCTATGGAGGTCTGCAGTATTTGTGAAAAATTCTACAACTTATTTATAAAAAGTCCTAGAAGTCATTCACCTCAGCAATCAAAGCATCCAACTAATTCCAAGAGCAGAAAATATAAAAACTGAAGACTAAGAAGTGCATGTTTCTGGACAGTATGTCTTAGTGCTGTACTAGAGGAAAAACACATTACATATGTTCAATATATTCCTGCTGACTGATAGCTAGAACTCCTCCCTCTCTCTGTCCTTGTCTCTCTGTCTCTCTCTGTGTTTCTGGCTGTCTCTCTCTCTCTTCTGAAAAGCTTCCTATGCACAAAATCCATTCTCTAATCTCTCGTTCCTTTTTCACCTGGGGTCACAACTCAACAAATCACAAAGAAGGGACTGGTTTTACAGTCAGTTCTAATTTTCTGAACTAACTGTTTCCACCCCACATAACATGAATCCTGTCCAGTTATATAATAAGGAACTTCTAGGTATCTTTTCCTTCTATATATACTGCATCTATTGACAGTAACGTGTACCTCTAAAATATACACATACAACACCTTTTATAAAGACTTCAAAAAACCTTAATTAATCAGATGTAGGGACCTTTGCTATTTCTCAACTTTCCTCATAGGTGGAAAGGCTCTCAAAGTGTAAGAAAATCTATATGTGCTAAAATTCAGGTTACCCGATATTTTAAAAGATTTCTGGCATCTGAAAGCTCCTTCCTCTCAAAACATCAGCATGTGGATGATCTTCTAGGAGACAATGAACTTCAAAACCTAGAGCTAGAATCTAATGCATATAAAATGTCATATACTCCACCTTGATTTTCACTCATGTAACAAGTATGAACTTATCCACAAGCTTGCTCTAGAAGTGGGGAGAAAGAAAGGTGGATGTGGTAGAGGCAGTTACTAATTTACAAGGAGATGGAGCCACAACTGGGGAGAGGGGCTAAAGACCATATTGCTATCACAGTCTTTTTAAAAAGAGCTCGACTCCATCTATCTATCTATATCTGGCATCAGGTCATCAGCCCATTTAATATGAACCTCTTACAGCACTTATCATCTATGCCACTCATTGAGAGGAAAAAGTAGGGGATCTAGGTTCAGATCCCAGCTCTAACACTTAGCTGTGTGACAAGGGGTAAATTATCTCAACTTAAGACTCAACTTTTTCATTTGTAAAATGGGTATCACAATAGTTACACAATTTTATCTATTTTGAGGAAAGATGCTTCAGAAAACCTTAAAGTCCTATGCAAATTTGAGGTAACATTATTTGTCTTCGATTCATTTATTGTACTTGTATCCCCAAAGCCTATCAAAACGTCTGGAACATAGTAACTTATTTAATAAATATTTGCTGATTAACTGATATGCTCTCCTACAGTATTTCCTATATTACATTGTAAACTCCTTGAAGGCAGGGAGTGTGTTTTAGACTTTTTAATATACCTGGTGTGGCAACCAGATGTTCTGTCCAATTTGATCCAGAATCCAGGGAGCAGTAAAGTGGTCAAGAAAGAAGCAAAGAAAAGGTAAGGAAATCAGAGGAGGTCTGACAGATTTGGCAGGCTGTAACAAATATCTATGGTTCAAGGACAAAGAAGAGTTGTGTTGCTGCTAGGTTCAAATCCTACTAGATATCTCTTTAGTTCCTCTATGAACTTTCCTATCTTTGTGGTCTATGTAAACTCATGGCTGAGAGGCCAAGGGCTCTCAGGTCATTCCTCTAACATATAGACAGCAATAAAGTGAGTGAAATTTTCTTAGCAAAAAAAAAAAAGCATGAAGACACAGCCCCCGATAGCTGATTCAACCTTCAATAGCATTTTGTTGATCTTAAGAAGCTCCTTATCCCAAAATGCATGTAAATGGCTAATTGGAATCATTATATAGTAATCAGAGACAACCATGAAAGACTAAGTTAAGTTGGTCCATAGATCTTACATGCAATCATAACTTAACTATTACCAAACCTCTGGGCAAATTAAGATCCTTATGCCCTAGAATGTTTATTTAGAACGCCTAGTACTAATTAAAAAAACAAAACAAAAAACAAAACAAAACAAAACACCGAAACCCTTGGCTCCATTCTCTCTGCTTATTGGATGAAAGTTAAATATAAACACTTAACAGAAAAATACAATCTCATCATTATATTAATAACATTGTAGGATCTTGATACTGGCTGTATTTTCTTCTAACTACACTCCCATTCCATTTTCCAGAAGGCAAAGGACTACAAACTGTGTAATTAGACTCCTTATTCATTTGATAGCTTGTTGTCAGCTGTGTCCTTAGTTACTCAAAAGCTACTTTATACTTTAGGTCAGACCCCAAGTCTGAAATATGAAGTACACTAACACAGAGGTCAAAGGCCTTTTACAGTTTGAGTTCAACAAAAAACTCAGTATATAAAAGGAGTAGCTCACTGCTTAGAAAAAATAATCAACTCCCTGCATTCACTATTCCAGTCATGTATTGCATGAGGATAAACAGCTCAGTCCAAATTAACTACCTGTATCAAACTGTAGTTTCCATGTCCATGACCCAACAATGTTGGGCAAAGGGTAAGAGAATTAGATAGAAAATGATGCTACTTAGGGATTACAATTCCTGCGAAATACTGAAAAGAAGTAATAAAGCATCAGTCCCACCAATACAATCAATACACTTTAGTCAAGGGGCAGTTTATTTCCTTTGGTAGCATGCCTTCCATCCATTTCCATCTTTGCACAGAAAAGTATTTGCACAGAGAAGCCCATAAGATTCTATAATTTAAAGCTAGAAGGTACCTTACAGATCATCACTAACCTCATTTCACAGATGAGGAAACAGAGGACAACGGAGGTAAAGTGATTTGATCAAAGTCATACAAATAACTAGTAGCAGAACTGAGATTTGAATCCAGGGCTTCTGACTTAAAATCCAATGCTCCTTTCATTACATTAGGCCATATGAATTAAAAAGAGAATACCAAATGAACAATGGTACCAATTAAAAAAAAAAAGCATGGAAGTCAATGAGAATGCCCATTTCATCACCATTTTTAAAACTGTTTTTTTCTCTTCCCCATGCTAATATTTCAGAAAAGTAAGGCTAATAATAAATAACTTTCCCAGAACTGATTTTTTTTAAAACTTAAGCATCCAGGCTGATCCTGATACAGAGCAGTCCTGTTTACAGAGTCAAAAGATAGTATACTGTGATAACTAGAAGTTACCTTGGAAATTGGCTAGTCTGGTCCTGAAATTAATTGAGAATAGGGAAAGAGATGTCAAATATTGGGTTATCAACCTGATTGCAGTTACTCCCAATATACATATAGAGATTGATCTAAGTCACCATAAATTATTAATTCCTAAAATAAAAATGGGTTCTAGTGAGAAAAATATTTTTATTTTCCAGACTGAGTCTGAAGCACCCTTACATTCATGAAGTCTTCTGTCACTACTCTCACTGCCTGCTTCACTGAATTCTGTCCTACCTCTAAGTGTTTAAGTGATTAACCAACTATAGTGCATGTTTTAGTTATGAAAATACTGTTTTACTTGTCCTTTAGCATCATCTCTGTATATCTTCTTGGCTATGTAGTCTATATCTGTATCCATACTGCCTCTAGCACAGAGCTCAGCAGAGCGTAACAGATGACTGACAAATATGTTTTGGCATTGACTATGAAATTTACAGGATACGCCAAAAAAAAAAAAAAAAGAACTTACATAAATAGAGATAACTAATGGAATTTGTTGTTGTTGTTCATTGTTATACAGAAGCTCCTAGTATGGAAACTTCCTTCCACCAGTATATGTCCTCCATCTGTCTGTAACCTGAGTCACGAAGAGACATTTGGGAAACCAAGAAATTAACTGACTTGCCCAGGGTCACACAACTAATAAGAGTCTGAGGCACGATTTAAATCCATGTTGCCTGACTCCTTTATCCAGTACAACATGCTGCCTCCTTTTGAAGGAAAATAACATATGTTGACTGCACAAAGATCCCATAACTTCAATGCAGTATCCCATATTTTGGACAGGTACAGCACTGTAAACTGGGCCCAGAACTAAACAGAGAGAAGAGAACAGTGCTGGTTCGTATCTGGGAAACAAGAAGGCACTTTTGACAATCCAAGCTGCTCTCTGACATAAAAACTCATCTTTTTTAACAGCAATTCTCTTCCAGGGATGCTAATGGGAAGGAAGCACCTCTATCAATGATCACAGATAGACTAGAGTTATGAAAAGGGGAAGGAGATGTCAGTATATAAACAAATGTATCAGCACTGCTTATGAGTATAAAATCAGCTAGAAAGGTCAACCCAGCCACAGACAGACAGATACTTTCTCTACCCTATTTATTACTTGAGGGAAGGGGGTAGGGGAGAGTAGTTTCAAAAGGAGCCAAACAGAAGATTAACATAGGAAGATACTTAGGTATCAAATCTCAAATACCCACCAGTGAGCACCAGCTAATATTAATACAAACAGAAGAAAATGATGAAAAATAGGAAAAATAATTAAAAGCGAATGTCACATGTTTCATAGCACTCTTAGGATTCTCATTTACTAGGCATGAAATAAAAGTGGGGATGGGGGTCGGGGGGTGGAATTCCAAAGCATTTGACCTAAGACTGCCCTCCAGCTGATAAAAGCTAAAGCTGTAATGACCATACAACATTATCTAGTACTGGATGTTCAAAGATGACAAAGCCAAAAATATTGAACCAATTTCTCTTGTGCAAAGCACTTTCCTGAAAAGATATGCATTGATGCTATTATTTCACTGGGAAAAAAATAATCTCTTTCCTGAGAGGGAATTATTTTTATAGACAGACTGTTGGCCTTGATATAATCCATCCTAGAGCAAAAAATATGAAAACAGAAATTACATGTGAGGTGAGGGAAATGGATTTTTAATACACATCATCTCATCATAACATCACAGAGTTGGGAGGAAACCTTGAGGTTTTATAATCAGGAAGAGGTCCAGTGCAAAAAAAATCAGTTTACTACCCTGTCCTTTAAAACAGGGAGAAAAGGAAATGCTATAGCAATTCTTAGCAAAGTATTTATCAGTGTCTGTAAATTCTTTAAATTCTTACTAATAACTAATCAAAATATCTATTACTTCAGCTTAATTGAATCCCTTGTCTTCCTGTCCTCAATAGGAAAAAGATAGCCCCTCATCATAATAATCATTAAATAATAACAATAATAGCAAATACAGAGACTTTAAGGTTTGTAAAGTACTTTACAAATACCTCCTTCTATACTCAAAAAAATGTTAGCAGGTACAGTCTAGTATTATCTCTATTTTGTTGTTGTTGTTGTTCAGTCTTTTCAGTTGTGGCTGACTCTTTTGACCCCATTTGGAGTTTTCTTGGCAAAAATACTAGAGTGGTTTACCATTTCCTTCTCCACATCATTTTACAAATGAGGAAACTGAGGTAAACAAGGTTAAATGATTTGCCCAGGATCACATTGCTAGTAAGTATCTGTGGCTGAATCTGAACTCAGGGCCTGACTCTAGGTCCAATACTCTGTCCCCTGGGCCACCTAGCTGCTACTGTGATAGTCTGAACTGCCACTAATAACATATAAGATATAATAACATAATATAAATATATCATATAATATATAACAATAGCATATGATATATAATAGTAATATAAATATAGCTATATAAATTAAACAGCTCTTCAATTTCTATATCATAGACAACCTAGTGGAAATCATTTTTTAGGAAGTAATTTATGTTTATGAACCCAATCAGATTTTTTTTTAATGGGAAAAAAAACCCAACCCTATTTCAAATATTTCAGACTCTGGAAATGCTTAAGAATGTCCTAATTCAGATTTTTAAAACAGCCAAGTGTCAGAAAAAATTCAAATTTTGACTTCCTTTTTGACACAGTAGCTTAATCCCTACTCAGACAACCTTTTCAAAAATTCCAAATGAGTTTTTCTCTGTATGGATGTATAATACACATATGAACCATGGAAGCTTTACAAAGTGGAAATCAAATAAAAGAGGATTTTTTTTTTTGAAGGGTAGGCAGGGGAAGCGACCCAAAAAAACACAGTGAAGTGATTTTTGGCCAAATCAGCAAAGAGTTTGGATTAACCCTTTTAAGCACAACAGCTTCTAGCCAACAATTCACACCCACTGTTCTTTCAGAAAACTGCATTAGGACAGAAAACAACAGCATCTCTGGCGGTTGCCACTGCTGATTGGAGCTGTTTTTCTGGCTTAGGCAGCAGGCCCAGGGTGGGCCTCTCCCCACCCCATGCACCCTGACCCTGAAACAACTGAGCTGCACATCTCTCCAGCCAGTCTCCAGTTTATGTTTGAGCGAAAAGGAGATCATAAATTCAGTGAATTTCCTCTTAAATCACGATAGCTTCTTGACCAGATGTTCATTTAGAAAGGGTAGTTTTCTTTCTTTACATAACAATGGAAAAACACATGAGAACACATCCATGATAGCCCAGTATCTCATTCAAGGAATTTGTTCTGTGAAGCTGACATTCAAATCAAAGTCGACTTGGGATTTCAACAAGACCCCTTCATTCTTCTCCCTACCAATGAGGGTGTCCTGAAATGCCTCCTACATCCAATGTTAGGAGGACTGAAAACAAAAGCCCCCATTTGAATAGGTCATAGGGGAAGATATGGTGCTCAAGAAGAAGACACTGTTCTAGAAAAGGAGCAGAAGAGGTGGGGGTGAGAAGACACATAGCTGTCTTTGAGATGATTATTTCTCCTCAATTTTTTTTTCCCCTCTACACAGCCAGGCATTGTTTGGCAGACTGTTTCTCCCAGCATTTGCCTAGACATTCTGGCCCATCTGTAAATCTTTTTCCATTAGATAGTTTGCTCACACATACTGGTTTGTAACAGACTTGCTCCGAGACTGATACCATGCAATGTCAAGCAGGAAAGTTAAGTGGGAGCTGCTTGATCTATCAATTGATATGGGATATTTCCTAAAAGCAGCTTTTATTTCTACTTGATGGACAAGGTCAGGTTTTTAGCCTGGTTCCCAAGTTTGTATCAAGGTTCACACATCATGCACTTGGTTAAAAGTCACGACCTAGTTGCATATTTTAAGCCGCTTTTCTGTTTATCAGTTAGAATTTGTAAAAAAAAATTTTTAAAAAGAAAGAAAGAAAAAATAGGACACAGCAAAGAGTGAAGAGAAGCATCTGTAGTCTCTGCATGCAGGAGGGTTGTTAAAATCTTGGCTCATACACAAGGGAACATAGAACAGAGGCCAAGATCTTCCAGGAAACTTAAGTTCAGTGTATACAGCGTCAACTGCTAGGGCAGTCAACCAAAGTATGCACAGAGTTTGTCTACAGTGTATATTTTAGCCGGAGCATGTCAAAATGAAATTTTAGTTGTCACATAGTCATATGACACAAACACCATCAAATAAATGCATGAGTTCCATGTACTCATCAACCAAAATAAGAATTCATTGAAGTATAAATAAGTGCAATTTCTCCACAAGAAATTCTCCTCTGGCCCCATCAGATCATATCTCATGATAACCCAAACTTAATAAGCCACATTATCTACAACTCCACACATTATTTGTTTCCTCCAAGTCCCTGAATCTTTAATTGATGTTAACAGGAAGAACCTTCTCCATGACATTTGTCAACTATTTCAGAATTTCCCTCAGTGAAAAGCAAAAACTAAAGATTTAACTCTCCATTTTTCCAGTCATGTAGACAAGGAAAATGTACATGGAATGCAGTTCACTTTCCATTTAACAAGTAACTACAAAGAAACCAGAGCACAGATTCTCCAAGTTTTGCAGTTTATCATAAAAATGCAGGTAACTCTATTTTATATCCCTGGTTACATTATTTCTATTTTTGTTAATGTTACTGAGAAAAATTCTCAAAATGTGCTCTGGAAGGCAGGAGAAAGAACAATGGCTGTAAAGTTAAGAGGCCCTATCTCACCTTTGGCTCTTTCTACCTAAGTGACCTTGGACAAATCACTGAACATCTCAGGACCCCAGTTTCTTCACCACGATCTCAAAAAAATCGTACTCTTAGAGAAATTAGAGCCAAGCAACACTTCAAAGTCTTGCCTTTGTGATTCTTTCTAATCATAACATAGTAAGAGTAATGGACTCTTTTTCCATTTTAAGATGCCAGTGGGCAATGCCTTCTTTATGTGAAGATGGCACTTGAGGAACCCACTGACACCTGGAATACTTCTTCCAACAGGGGACTGGCTTTGTGGAGCCACTCACTCTCTGTTCCCTAGTCCACCCTGTGAGTCTCTGATTGTTTCATACCAGCATGACCTCTTTCAAGGCAGGCACCACCATGACTATGCTGCTTTCAATGCACATCCTGTCATCAGTAGAGTGCTTGAGCTTGTGGTCTCTGTTCTCCTCTCATCTCAGTTCATACCTCCTCCATTTTCACAGAAGTTTGCTTTACTATCCTTGATATTCATTGAGCAGCAGCTCCTTTTGTACTTTGTGATGTCTGTATATAGGTACAGAGGACTATAATTTTTATAGCCAGAAGGGAATTTAAAGATCATTTAATCCAACCCCTCTTCATTTTATATCTTAGGAAACTGAAGCCCATAGACATTAAGTAACTTGCTTAAGGGGTCACACAGACAGTAGTAGAAGCTGGGTTCAAGACAGTCCCTTGAACTCCAATATTCTTCCCATACCACAAAACTTCTATAATAATAGTAATAATAATAACAATAACAAATATAAATAGTAGAAGTAATGGTGACATTAATAATATTAAGAGTTAGGATATATATAGTACTTGAAAGTTTACAAAGCACTTTACAAATATCACATTTTATCTGCAAAACATTATTATCCCAATTTTACAGAGGAAACTGATGGCAGACAGAGATTAAGTGACTTGCCCAGAGTCACACAGCCAATAAATGGATTTAAACTCAAGTCTTCCTGATTCCACGTCCAGTGTTCTATCTACTCTACCACCTAGCTGGCACTAAACCAAGAAACAAGGGAAAGAAAAGTTAGAAATCACTTCTGTGCATATTTAAAACAGAAGCCAAGAAGACATATCATCCATTTATTAAATTGTTTCTAATAACCTCAGTTCTCACTGCTTTTCACCATCAATAGTAGATAAGTTGCAACTTCTCTCCTTAGAGAGTGAAACAAAGCTGTCATTGACATTTCTGGAAACTGGGGCTGGATATTAACTAAAATGTGAGGGAAAACAACCCCAATCTTCTCACTCAAGTGCCCACCTTACATTTAGAGAAAATACCCAAATTCCTAAGCCACTATTATTTTGTGAAGAAAACTAAGATGAAACTTTAACCTAAGGATTAACATTCTTAAGTGCATAAATTGTAAAAAAAAAAAAAAAAATTAAGCCAACAAATAGGTCAAAAATATTTCAAAAGTCAAGTGAATCAGTGTTGCTATGCCTATTATCACTTCAGATTCCATCAAGGACAAATTTCTCTTTCAGAAAAATGAGTTATATATGCGAAGGTTATTGGAGAGTGATATTTTCTGGTTATGACAAAACTATCATGTATACAATTTGTGAAAGGCAAAAGCTCCAATTTACAGAACTAATGTTTTCAAATTACAATACAGACGTATTACATAGGATTGCCCACTAAAGGAATACTACATGGCTACAATGAAAAATGCAAATTTCTGCTAACCTAAGCAGTTAACTAAAATAATTATCCATTTGTATTGTGATAATTCATCTGCTTCCAACACAGTGAAGTTCTAAGTGATGAGGACTCTGGGTAAGGATAGAAGGGAGGGGTAATATCATCCACCTAGCTGGATGAGACATACACAAACGGCAATTAAACAAATAGGCAATAGGGATTTCTCAACAACAATAAAACTTGTAGATTCTACTTGGGGCGAGTACAATATCACCCAAACCTCCTACACATTCTATTTACTTCTGCAGCTCTGTACAATGAGAGCCGAGATACCAAAAGATTTCCTTGAGATACTAGAAGATTCTCACTCATCAAATAAACATTGAATCATGTGCCCTCTGCATAAGACTTGAGTAAGGTTGGAAAGTAAAAAGCCATTTCAAAACAATTTCTAACACTGTTGAAATTTGGGGGAGTGGGAAGGGGAAGGTTGCAGTGGTTAATGTCCAATTCGCTAGAAAATTCAATTACCCTGAACACCCCATTTTCCTCAGCATTCTGATTAAAAGAGGTTTTATTCTGATGAGAAGCCCACAACTATTTAGAAAGTCATGACTTTCTAGTCCAGTTTGGTAAATCTATACAGCCCAGTCCTCCAAGACTCTGTTATAAAGTAGCTTCAAGATTAAACTGCCCAAATGCTTCAGAAAGATCAGACCTTCATTACCCAGTTGATAAATGGTCAAAGGATATGAGGAAGCAGTTTTCAGACAAAGAAATCAAAGCTATCTATAGCCATATGAAAAAAAATGTTCTAAATCACTATTGATTAGAGAAATGCAAATTAAAACAACTCTGAGATACCACCTCACACTTATCAGATTGGCTAATGTGACAAAAAAGGAAAATGTTGGATGTGGAGAGGATGTGGGAAAACTGGGACATTAATGCACTATTGGTGGACTTGTGAACTCATTCAACCATTCTGGAGAGCAATTAGGAACTATGCCCAAAGGGCTATAAAACTGTGCCACACCCTTTCATCCAGCAATACCACTGTTAGGTCTATATCCCAAAGACATCCAAAAAAAGGGGAAAGGACCCATTTGTACAACAATATTTATAGTAGTCCTTTTTTTTTTCAGTGGTGAAGAACTGAAAATCAAAGGGATGCCTATCAATTGGGGAATGGCTAAACAAGCTGTGAAATATTTTTGCAATAGAATATTATTATCTTATAAGAAATGACGAGCAGGTTGATTTCAGAAAAACCTGTAAAAGACTTACATGAACTGATGCATAGTGAAGTAGGACATTGTACACAGTAACAGCAATACTGTTCATGAAGAATTGTGCATGACTTAGCTATTCTCAGCAATACAATGATCCAAAACAATTCCAAAGGACTAATGATGAAGCACATTATCTGCCTCCGGAGAAAAGAACTGATATTGTTTAAGTACAGACTGAAGCATGGTATTTTTCACTTTCTTTCTTTCATTTTTTTCTTTTGTTAGTCTTTTCGTACAAAATGAATAACATGGAAAAGTTTTACTAATTGCACATGTATAACATAAGGGTGGGGGGAGGACGGAGAGAGGGATAGAATTCGGAACTCAAAACTTTAAATAAAAATGTTAAAAATTAGAAGGAAAAAAGAAAGGTCAGACTTTGTTACTTTGAATCATGAAGTTTTCCTCTTTTTGCAATGACAGAGAAGGAAGGATGTGGGGGAGTAGTAGGGGTGAACAGTCAAGTGTGACTGATTGAGTCAACAAGCATTTATTAAGGATGTATATGCAAGGCACTGGGGACACATAGACAAAAAGGAAACAATCCCCTGAATCAGAGAATTTACATTTTCCCTACTCCACTGTACTACTCAGAGGCACAGTGAATGGAGTGCCAGGCCTGGAGCGAGGAAGTCCTAAGTTCAAATCGAGCCTCAGACACTTACTAGTCCTGTGACCCTGGGCAATTCACTTAACTTCTGTTTGTTTCAGTTTCCTCAACATAAAATAGGAATAATACTTTATCAATAAATGTTATTATTAAGTAATAATGTTTTATTATTGAACCCTGCTTTGCAGGGTTGCTATGGGGATCAAATGAGATAATATCTGTAAGGCGCTAAGCACAGTGCTTGGCACCTAGTAAGTAGGTAACACAAATGCTTATTCCCTTCCCCTTCTTTCCCTACTCTAGATTACTCCATCATGCCTCAGATGCCTTTTCATCCTGCAAGATCACTTCAACCCTCAAACTCACACTTCATCAAAACCCTCTTCCCCTGGAAGGTGGAGAGTTCTTCCCAGAACCTCCAAATAAAGAGGGATCCCAAGCCAGCCATCTCTTCATTTCCCACCCAGCTGGACTCTTTTGGATTTCTCCATCATGACCCTCCCTTCCCTTCTCCCCTCACCCTTTGCAGCTTCCTTTTTTGTATTGTCTTACCCTATGAAACTATCAGCTCCTTGAGGGCAGACTTCATTTATATATTTGTATTGCCAGTGTTTAGCACATAACAGGCACCTAATAAATCTTTACTGACTGACATTCTTTTGACAGAAAGCAACGAGAACACAAGTAAATAAACAGAAAATATATGCAAAGTAAATACAAGTCATTTTCTGACTGGGGAATTAGCATTTGGGGGAATCAGTATAGGTTTCTGTAGATGAGGGCATATGATTGGAGTTTTGAAGGAAACTAGTTCTATAAAGCAGGAGTGAGGATAGAATATATCCCAGGCAGAAGGGGAGAGGCTGGGCAAAGGTACATAGATGGGAGGTGGAATGCCACACACAGGGACAAGGTAGTAGGCCAGTATGGCTGTGAATGGAAAAGTTCGCTGGAGACAGATCATGAAATGCATTACAACTATGCCAGCGACATTACTGGTGTAGTAAGCATGGTGCAGTTGAAGAATATCCTACAGGTAATTTTAATTTCACAACTGATTCTTTTGCCAAATCAAGAGATGGAAACAAAATGAAATAGAACACAGGAGGACCCTTACATGGGTCTCAGGATAATGACAAACCACGTCAGTTTGACATTATGAGCATGACAGTGGTAACCATGGGGACCGGCACAATCCTTTGACATGTATTTATCCTGAGGGCTCCCAGTGATCCATGTACAGTCCTCATGCTTCAGAATTGTACAATTACTAACAGAGATAAAGAGTTTGCCAATTTTATGCAAGAGAAACTTGCCTGCCATGTTGGGTTTTTTTTTTCCTGGAATGTGTATCCTTCACAAATGCAAGCACAGACACAGCATGCTAGGGTTTGACAGATACCATTTATTCTTCTCAAGGTATAACAATGCAACTTATTTAAGACTTCACAACAGATGTCATACTAGAACTCTGCTGTCAACACACATACACACAAGGCCAAAAAGAGGTGTGACCTTTTGAAAGAAAACAAAGTTTATGCAAATCCCCACTTACAAAATAGTGAGCAATTATTCATATTTGGGGAATCTTTGCTTCTTCCCTCCCCACCCCCCAAAATTAACTGTTTCACAATCCCTTTAATTAACAAGTTCCCCTTTCCAGAAATACCTATTATATTATGTAAGGTACAACTGTCCTAGACTTGAGAACTCTGCTCGCAAAGAGCACAATGTGTTCTGTGAATAGATAGCAACCATCTGTTTCTTTTAGTTGGAATGCTACTTCCTAATTCAGGTTAGAGAGAATAGATGAACCTCTCTAAAATGCTTAGGGTTTTTCTACATAGGTGTGACATGGGCCATCAGATCCAGTTCGTCCCCATATAAAGGCTACACCCAAAATTAACCACACTGTTTCTACTAGAAAAATGGAGAATTAGCTAGTTATGATTCACCTGGTGTAGAGGTTAGCATGCTGGACTTGGAGTTAAGAAGAGATACAGTTCAAATCTTGATTTAGTCACTTTTAAGCCTCAATGTTTTCATATGTAAAATGAAGATAATCCTATTGTAGTATCTACCTTACCAAGTTGTATATATTACATATACATTACAGGATATCCGGTATAATTCAATTCAATAAACATTTACTAAGCATCTACTATATGTGCAGAGCATTAAGCTATTGTGGGAGATATAAAGTTTAGTTTAGATACAGGAAGCCTACAATCTAATAATAACAGTTAGCCTTTATATAATGCCTACTACGGGCCAGGCATTGTGCTTAGCACTTAACAAATATCATCCCACTTAATCTTCACAACAGATCTAGCAGGAGGATAAGAAAAAAATGCAGACAATTATAATACATGATTTTATATAAGTGGATTAGTGAGTCAACAAGTCTATACCGATCTCAAAGACCCTAAGATGTGGTTTCAAGTAGAAGTTTAATTCATTTCAGAAGGGGAAGAACACAAACTCCTGAATATTTCTGCTTTGCTACCTGTAAATTAATAATATTGCACCAAGATTGGCACCCTATAGAGAGAATTCTTGCTAGTCCTAAACGGACAAAGGAGGGAAGGTCTCTTTCCTACATGCAACATTTACATTTGTGCCACAACATTGCACTAACCCACAGGATGCTTGTACAAACCCTATGAACGTGAATCTGAAAGGAAGCGAGGCCTGGGGTTGGTGTGTTGACCAATTCCTGACTTCCTACTCTGTGGCACTATATTGGCTATTTTAAAAATAGTACAAGAGACTCAGAAGATTAGAAAAATATTCTCTCAATGACCACTAGAAACCTGGTGCACAGAGACAGCTAGCTCATTCTCCTCTTCCTCTTTAGCAAAGGCTGGATTTGAGGGGAGAGTGCAAAAGGGGGCACACATTGCTCCAAATAGGTAAGTAGATCAAACTGAGTAACTTAAGTACCAAAATGCAATTTGTATCAGGGATGTGGAGCTAATGACGGTTACAAATTCAGTTCTTGGCTCTCTAACTTACATAGTAGGCAGCTTGGAGGTGCAGAAAGAACATCAAATTTGGAGTCAGAAGATTTGAGTTTGAATTAATTCTGGCTTCCTGCCTCAGTTACTTACCACCTGGGTGACCTTAGGCAAGTCATGGAATCTCCCTGAGTCTCAGTTTTCTCACCCTGTAAAATGAGTGCTTTGGACTAGATCTCTAAGGTCACTTACAGCTCTAAAACCTGTGATGTTACATAGAATTGTTACTAGAAATTCTTTTACTTGGAGTTTTAGGGGAAGAGGTGACACAGAGAATAGGGTCTATTCTCTAGAGAGATCAGCCTATGCCCCCAGGAGAAGGCTCCCATGGCACTAGGATCCTCTGGGTGGGGACAGGTGAGGAAGTACAGTTCTGCTGTCCAGCATAGGGAGCCTGAGGTCTCTAAACCAATGTGATGAAAAAGATCATTCCTTAGATATTGTCATTCTGGGTCAAAGTACCAATGGTTCTTCTGCCCTAGTGAGACTCTAATGCTGGGTGTCCTAAATACACAAGCAGTTGGGGAGTGAGTAGGAGGGGAAAGATTCCCTGAACCCTGAATAACAAAAAGCATCCTTTGACCTTCCTCTTGCGGGGTGGGGCTAGGATGAAAGGAGGTAGAAGAGGGAAGGAAACCTTATTTCTTGGCAAACAATATCCACTTAACAAGGCTGGGGAGTTGGGAAGGAAGAAGATTATATTTTACAGAGAAAACAAAAACATTGTCTTTCAGTTACATTACAGGCTAAGCAACTTGTGTTCTGGTGACCAACCTGGGCAGTAAGCATAATTTAATTTTCCCCCTATGGGAAAAGGTCCAAACAACTGACTTATAAACGAACTTTTGTAAAAACTAATTTTTAGATTGGAACTGCCTATACCACAATACTTGGTAATTCCAGAATACCACTGCTCAGAAAAGCAAGAATCCTTTTCAATTAGTATCACTAGCCGGCTGAGTATTTAGTAAACATTCCTGACAAATGTCTGTATTTCAAAGGTTTCAGAGGCTGTCACACATCAACCTCTCTTTCACTCCCCTAAAAGGCCAGAACAAACAACCTTCTTTTCATCACTGAAACAGATATAGCTGGGCCTGGAATCAGGAAAACCTGAGTTCGAATGTGATCTCAGACACTTACTAGCTCTGTGACCCTGGGCAAGTCATTTAACCTCTGTTTGCTTCAGTTTCCTCACCTATAAAATGGAAATAATAACAGCAACTACCTCCTGTG
This sequence comes from Vombatus ursinus, assembly GCF_900497805.2. NCBI lineage: Eukaryota > Metazoa > Chordata > Mammalia > Diprotodontia > Vombatidae > Vombatus > Vombatus ursinus. The sequence continues at coordinate 9,000,817 of NW_020954557.1, forward strand.
GTTGTTGTGAGGACCAAATGAGAAAATACATGTAAAGTGCCTGGAACACAGTAGGTGCTATATAAATGTTAGCTATTATTTATTATTATCATCGCTGTTGTTATTGTTGTTGTTATTCACCCAACAGACCAAACAGCTCATGAGCACCTATTTATTTCCCCTTTACCAAACCATTAATATTTTTTCCCTCATGTTTACACATTGCAACAAATGGTGAGAGATATTTTTAAAATGCAAAAGAGAGGATGAATAGGTTTGCTGCCACTCTCTGGGCTTAAGTGAACATTTAGAGCCAAGTTGCAAACCTGAAGTTTCCAAGGGAAATACCAACAAGACCCTTAGCCACACACTTATGGTCCCTGTTATAAGTCAAGACTTGAAGGAGGAAAGGCTCAAGGAAACCACATGTCGAGTACTCTGGTCATCATGCTGAAAATTCTCCTTAAGTGGGAGCTTCTGATAGCAGAATTTAATTCATGTTGCCTGAAAGCAAATCTAGAAGCTCCTTCTTTTAGACTCTGTTTGCAGAAACATTATTAGACTTGGAGTTAAAAGATCTGGATTCAAGTCCCGTTAGTCACAACCTTAGTGTGCCTCACTCTCCTCATCTGTAAAATAGGAATAACAGTCTTTGTACCACCTACTTTACAACTGTTAAGGGGCAAATATCCAAGTTACTGATTAAAAAAAAAAAACAAACTACTTGGATATGTGATGAGAGAGGCATGGATAGACAGCAATTTCTAAAAGGACCTGGGAGTTTTCAGGGATTATAAACTCAATATGTCAGCATTGTGATGTGACAGGCAAAAAAAAAAAATGTGTTTGGATTGAATTAAGAGGGGCACAATTCCCAGGAATAAGGGAGTGACAGTTCCACCATAGTACTCTGCCCTTATCTGACACCATCTTGAGTACTGTGTTTGGTTCTGGGCACCATTGATAGGTTAAAGAGTGTCCAACAGAGGGCAGCCAGGATAATGAAGGACTGAGAGTCTGTGGCATATGAGGGATGGTTGAAGGAAAGGGCCATGTTTAATTTGAAGACGAGAAGACTCAGGGGGAGAAGATCACTGTCTTCAAGGGTTGTCATGGGGAAGAGAGATTAAAACTGTTTGTTCCCAGATGTCAGAAACAGGAGCGATGGTCAGAATTTTCAGAGAGGCAAATTTAGGCTTGATAGCCAGAAAAAACTTCCTAAAAATTCAAAGTGTCTAGAAGTGGAATGGGCTACCTGAAAAGGTGGTGAGTTCCCCTCATTTGAGGTCTTCAAGCAAAGGCTGGTCAATCACTTGGTAGGTATGTTTATAGTGACCTTAGGCAAGTCACTTAGCCTCTGCCTCAATTTCCTCATCTATATAATGGAGAATAATAATAGCACCTAACCCGTAAGGTTGTTGTGAGGAACAGATGCGATATTTGCAAAGCACTCTGCAAACCTTTCAGAGCTATAAATACTAGCTAGCTGGAGTAATAATAGCAGCAGCCACAGTAGTACTGGTAGTAGGACTAAATAGCTGATGAGGTCTCTAACTCTCAAATGCTGTGATTCTGTAAAATATGTTTTTTTAAAAAGTTCACGTAAAGTATTTAGTAACCTTAAAGAGCTAAATAAAAATTATCATGATATATAACACAACAGAGAGTCGTACCTGATACAAACAAGCCTTTCTGTCCGTTCTGTGGTCTCTGTCCACAAAAGCAGGAACCTGAGGCTTACACTTCTCATTTTTAACAGTGGCCACTTGTGGGTGTGTTTCCATTTTTTGAGGAGGAGAATGCTACTGATTAGTCATAACCCAATGGCTTGGAAAGAGAAATACATCACTTTATAAACATGCGTGTAGAGTTACATCCAGAGTTTCAGAGGAGCCCTGGCAGGCTCTGTTTCAGACAGGGAGGGTCTCAGAGAACTCTCTATCTCCCTACAGCCGGAACTAATGAGCAGCCCGATCCAGATGAAGTTGATTTTAGCAGAAGATGGTGGCCTGGCCCTTTTTAGTTCCAAAGAATCACACCCAAGGGCTGCTGGTATGTGTTTGAGAAGGAGATGGCAGACATGTGGCGGGGGGGAATTTAACTCAACTCCACAAACATTTTAATCAGCATCTATTATGTAAGAGAAGAAAACACCTCTCCATTCTCTCTATTCCCACTGGCTGGATGCCCATTTCCAAATATCTGTATCTTTGGGACGAACCAGTTATTCTACTCAGTATGTTTTTGTGTCTCTTAACCAAGAGACTTTAAGCAGCTAGATGGTGCAGTGGATAGAGAGCCTGGCCTGGAGTCAGGAAGACCTGAATTCAAACCCAGCCTCAGACACTTACTAGCTGTGTGACGCTAGGCAAGTCACTTGACCCTGTTGGCCTCAGTTTCCTCATCTGTAAAATGAGCTAGAGAAGGAAATGGCAAACAACCACTCCAGTATCTTTGCTTAAAAAAAAAAAAAAAAAAGACGTAAAAAAGAGTCAGACATGACTGAAATGACTTAGCAACAACCAAGAGAGTATTCTTAACTATTCACCTCAACACCAATTTAACTGCTTTACTCTGTACTGCTCTAGTATAATAATACCTCGTTCAAGCTATTGGAAAGAGCACTGGCCTTAAAGTCAGGAAGACTTGATGCAAATTTTGCCCTAGACACTTATAAACTATGTGGCTCTGGGTAAGTTACCATCTCAGCCTCAGTTTTTTTCATCTGTAAAATGGTAATAATAACAGCATCGACCTTACAGGGTTTCTGTGAGGAACAAATGACATGATATTTGCAACCCTTACAGTACTACATAAATGCATGATGATTTTCTATATAGATTACTGAGATAGCCAATGTCAGTCTTGAGTCTGATTAACAAATATGCTACAAATATGCCTTGTTCTTAGATAAGCCCAAAAGAGAAGAATCTAAACTTTAATCCCTCTTGCAACAGTAAGCAGCATAATGGAGGAAAAAGATAAAAAGATTATGCTCTATTTAAATAATTATGTGAAATGATACATATGTTCAGGCTTTGGGTCTTCTCTGTATTAAAATTTAATATTCATTTATTTGAAATATTTACCTGTCATTAACTATTTACACAGACATCTGGCAAAGAAAGGTAAGAGAAAGTTACTTTTGGACTCCTTAACAAGACTCTACTGTGTTCAGCGTTACTGAGGTCACTGCTACAAATCCACTGGGACAGTCCTCATAGTGCTGGAAAGTTCACAGCAATTTAACTTAAAAGTTTTTATAAAGTTGACTGAGACAGTGTGATTTAAGAGCATTCTCCAAATGGCTACAGTCATTTGGAAGAAGGTCATCTCAAGGCTAGCATTAAGGTTTTATTTATGGAACTAATACTATTTTTTTTTCATTAGTCCAAAGAGAAAGATGCTAAAACAGTTCCCTGAAAAGAGGCAATTAAGACTGTTCCATAAGGTGAAAAATGGAGTGGAAATTTTGCACTATTGGGTCCATTTTATCAATGTATGTAGCCCAAGTGCATCTTTCTGGACCAAAGGTAAATTTTTATTTGGAGCCCTAATTATCTAGTTCAGAAAATTCATCTATATGATGAAAAAAAAAAAATCAATGCCAAGTCCATGTGTCTAACAGCTGCAATTCATTTTATGCATCTTGAAAGAGGAACTATGGCATAATGAAAAGAGCACGGCTTGGGTTTAAATCCTGGTTCCAATATTTACTGTAAGAGCATTAGCAAGTCTCCTCCTCAATCTGAGCCCAAATTTCCTCATCTGAAAAATGGGGACAATAATCCTTACTGGTCTCAATGCCTGTTGTGAGAAAAGTATTTTCTAAACCTTAAAGTACAGTGAAAATTCACTAGCTCTGGAATCTCACAGGACCCAAATGAAAATCCCACCGGAGTTACCTTGGGCAAGTCACCTAACTTCCCTGGGCCTTAGCTTCATCATCTGTAAAATAAGAGGTCTGGCCTCTGAGGTCATCTTTCCAACTGTGGATCTATGCTATGATCCATGATACAAATTTTTAATGTGACGTATTTTTTTAGAAAAAAGCAGTGCTATTCAATTTTGATCCCATCTACTATGGAGATGTTAAAATATAACAAAATGTGAGATCATATGTACTTTCAGTATTTACATTTCCCAGTCACCACAAGATGACATGTAAAACATGTGTGTATATATATATATAAGCATATTGACATATATAACACATAAAATGCTTCTTGACATTTGTAATACATGCTTATGTATTATATATAGGTCAACAAATATACATTATATGGAAGTCAACCAGCATCTTTTAATCACCTATTACGTGCTATTTACTGTGCTAATCTATGGAGATACAAAGAAAGGCAAAAACAGTCCCAGCCTTAATGGAGATCAAGATGATCAAATCAGGGATGCAAACAATTATGTAAAAACAATCTATAATAAATAATACAGCAAAAGGCTTCTCATAGGAGGTGGGATTTTTAGTTGGGACTTCAAGGAAGCCAGGAAAACCAAGAGGCAGGGCATTCCAAGAGTGGAGCATATATGTACATATATAGTATATCTACACAAAGAGACTGATTAGACACATGTATTTATTATCTCCCTGCAATGCAGGATGGGGCTTGTGCATATATCTGAGCATACATCATAAAAGTGCAATTGGTATGTGTATATATACTTTTAAAATATCTGTACTAGAGAGATCCAAATTTTGTTCCTACTATAGTTCAAGAATGAGTCATCCAGTAAGAAAACACAGGCCTTCTATTCACAGTCTCTATGGTGGTCTCATTGGAAAATGAACAGTTCGTGCTAGGCTGGTGATAAGTTTTTTACTGCCCACATCTGGTTTCCGTGGAAGTCGTGCTCATGAGAATGCCTACCGTAGAGAACGCTAGGTTACTGCTGGGGCCATTTAGCCTTGGGTGCTTCGTACTATAACCAAAGTTCTTTCTGAAAGCAGACCTCGTCTATGTGATCTGTCCTCGTGTAGCTACTGTCTTTGTCGATTCTGACAAATGAGAACTAAAATAGGCAGGCAACTGTGGTGTAGGAATTGCAGCAGTCAGAGGCTATTGACTGTGCCAACAAATATGAAGGCCTGGATCTTTCCACAGATTTGTGGATATACTAATTCTTAGAATCCTCCTTGGGAGCAAAGACTAATTCGATTTTGTCATTATATCCCCCCATACCCAGCACACAGTAGGAATTTAACAGATCTTTGTGGACTGATTAAGAAAATACATAATTCATTTCCTGCTTTGAAGGCAATTCTATGCTTTTTCAACTTAACAGGCTTCATTGTTGCGTGTATTTCATTTGCTATTTTGCCTGCTTGTGGTTCTACCTGCCTCAAGTGTCTCCCCATCCCAATCCATCCTCCATTAGGCCACCAAAGTAACTTTGCTAAAGTGTAGGTCCGACCATGTCATGTTCCCCCACTCAATAAACTGCAGTGGCGCCCTCCAGCTTCCAGGATCAAATATAAAACTCTCTGGTTAGCATTCAAACTCCTTTACAACCTGGACCCCTTCTACCCTTCTAGTTTTCTTACACATAATTCCCTGCAATATACCCTTTGATCCAGTAGCACTGACCTCTTTGCTGTTCCATGAACAAGACACTCGATTTCTTGGCTTCGGGCATCTTCTCTGGCTTTCCTCCATGCCTAGAATGTTCTCTGTCCTCGGTTTCACCTACTGGCTTCCTTAGATTCCTTTAAGTCCCAATAAAATCCCATCTTCTATAGAAACTTTCTCCCAACCTTTCTTAATTCTAGGGTTGTCTGTATATAGCTTGTTTGTGTATATTTATCTGTTTATTGGTTCCCCATTGGATTGTGAGCTCCTTGAAGGCAGGTACTGTTTTGCCTCTTTTTGTATTCTTGGCCCTGTGACTGGCACATAGTAGGCAGTTAATAAGTATTGACTGATTGCTACCTACAGCTTTCTCCTTTAATCTAGCATTTCCAATCCAACTAAAGATTATGAAGAAAACTGTTTTTCACTTTCTTACGGGTTCCTTACTTAAACACAAATACAAGTTGCCTGCAATGCAAGTATCATTCTGAAAGAAAAACCAACCTTAATAAATAGATTTGTCTAGAATACTCAGAATGAAACATAAATGAAGGATCTCTTCAAACAGAATCTGCAAAATACTGACTCTGTATATACTTGTTCCTCTTTGTGGCTACCTATGGCAACAAGGAATAGTGAACAAAAGGCTGTGCTTTGGAAGCAGGAGAGACTTGGGTTAAAATTCTGCCTCTGTACACTTACTTGTTATACGATCATGAGTAGTAAATCACTTAACCCTTTCAGTTTCAGTTTTCAAATCTATTAAATAGGGATGATAAAAATAGTTGCTTCAACATCATGGCGAAAGTTGTGAAGATGAAATGAGATAAGGCACAGAAAACACTTTGTAAACCTTTAAACAACATATAAAGGCCACTATTATTATTCTGAACAAGATAATTAAAATAATCTGTAATGTTTAAATTCATTTAAGATAGGATCTTAGAGAACTAAGGAACCTCATAGGTAATCTAGTACAATGTCCTTATTTATTTATTTATTTTTTGGCTAGGCAATGGGGTTAAGTGACTTGCTCAGGGTCACACAGCTAGAGAGTGTTTTGTGTCTGAGGCCACATTTGAATTCAGGTCCTCCTGAATCCAGGGTCGGTGTTCTAACCACTGCGCCACCTAGCTGCCCCTCAATGTCCTTATTTTTACAAAGAAACTGAGGCTCAGAGAGAATTTCCCAAGGTCATTTAGGGAATAAGTGACAGAACCAGGATAATATAGCACTTTCAGGTTGACAACGCACTTTAAAAATATTATCTCACTTCATTCTCATAACCTTAGGAAGTAGGTACTATTACTATCCCAATTTTACAATTTTGGAAACTGAGGCATTGATTAAGTGACTTGTCCAGGGTCAGACAGCTAAAAAGTATCTGAGGCAAGATTTGAACTCAGGTGTTCCTGACTCTGGCTCCTGAGCTCTATCCACTGTACCACCTCACTGCCTCTAACACTGGTCTCCTAACTCCCAAACCCAACACTCCAATTCCAGTGCTTATTCTTCCACTTCCCACATGGACCCAAGTTTCTTGACTCCTACTTTTAGCTTCTCTCTGATGGACTATGTTTTCTAACAATATGTCAGACACGCTAGTGATACTAGACTAGCTATTATCCCTTGTACAAAGTCAATGCTTTGAGGAGAAAGATGAGGGAATAGGGTTATAATAGAAACAGCACAGTTCAGAAACCTCAACTTTTATCTTATTAGTTTAGAGACAGAAGGAATCTTAGTCAAATCTCCTTACTTAAGAAATGTCATCATAAACCCCAAAAGAGATGAAGAGACTTACCCAAGGTCACAATTTTCCAGCCACAGCTGGAGTTCAAATCCCAGAGTTCAAGGTCAGGGACAGAATAGGTAGTGCTTTTCTGCTTCTGGAACCTTCCTAACTTTTATAATCTTACATAGAATCTCTAGAGCAGGCCTGCACAACCCACCAAAGGATTTCAGGAGGCCCTCGAAAAATACAGAGGAAAACATCCTTTGTATGTAGAGGAAGTCCTTTGCCCTGCTGCAGGTTGTACAGGCCTGCCTGCTCTAGGGGATCAGCAGGTAAAGAGAATATTCATGGTCACACTAATTTCACAGATAAGAAAACTTGCCCTAATGTTTTGGGGGCTTGGAAGCAAATGGCAGGTCTTTATTTCTCACCAGTAGTACAACAATGGCCCTTGGGATTAACTGGTCACCAATTACACCTACTATGAATATATAATTAAAAAACACTTATGGAGTACTTAGAATATATAAGGTATTGTTGCTCTTCTGTTCAGCAGACCGTGGCAATTTAGTTATTCTTTAGCAGGCACCCCTAGGTGCTAGTATCCAAAGAAAACTAATTACACAAAGTGCTTAATCTACTTCTATATACCAAGTCAAGCAATCAACGAGAATTTATAAAATGTCTACTACGTGCCAGGCACTGTGCTAAGCACTGGGGATACAACTTCAACCAGTGAAGTGACCATCATGATGAGGAGCATTTATATATGGTTTTAAGGCTTGCAGGGTGCTCTACAAATATGATCTCATCGAATAATCCTTACTCACGAAGAGCTTACAGGCTAATGTAACAAGTACATCCATAATTATAGACAGAATAAAGCAGAGGAGATATACAGAATGACAACTGACTGCATCCCTGTTAAATAATGAAAGTTACTTATCTCCTCCATTTAATTAAAGTGTTTTATGTTTAGGGCACAGCTCATCTTCAGCCAAAAGTCAGACTAGAGGCAATCCTACCAGTGGAGCTAATGGGCTTTCCTGATGTCAAAGTAGAATGACATTTAATCCAGATTATTTGATAATTCCCCTTCCTTCAAGGCAAAGGGTGGAGACCACTGACAGCAAATTAAGCGTCACTACTTCAATTGGGTTTAAGTAAATTTTGGCCCAGGATTAAACTAAAGGAGGGGAAAGAGGGAGAAGGGAAGGGAAGAACTCCAATTGCAAGGAGTTATACAAATGTTCCATGTTCCATGAAATTCAATATGAGCTTTTATTTTAGCCAGGGTTTTCCAACAGAAGAGCATTGTCAGTATTTTCTATGGACAGTTTTAGACTGTGCCTATATATGAAATATGAAGTAGAGTTGAGTCAAACACTCAGATAATTGGAGCCAAAATTAAACTGCTGGTCTCAGTTGCCTGGATGTTATGGCCAAAAGGTGGGTTTGTTTTGTTTCGCACAAATTACATAACTATCCATTTTCCACTTCCTTTTATGAAGGCAATCAATATATGTGTGTTTATATAGACTATTAACAACAACTGGAAGATTGTAATCAGTGGAATGAATATTTAGGAGGAATTTTCCATTTGAAGGAACCTCCCCCAGCATCCCTTCTCCATAGCATATTACGGGTGCCCCAAAGAGGCCCCTGTATTCAAAAGATAGCAGTGCTTCTTTACAACACGAAACAATTTCTCCTAGCTTCACATTACTCCTCTCTCACATTAGGCTTAGCAAAGGAAAAGGCATACACACCACAGCTGGGAGAAAAGGAGAGGAGTGGGGGAAATAAGAAGAGAGTGAGGAAAAGAAAGGGAGAGAGGAAGAGAGACAAACACACGTAAGGACTGAGATTCAGGGACCATGCCAAAAAATATGCAGATTAAGGAACCTCTTAAAGTAAAATGACCAGAGCAGCACCCCATCACTACTTAGACATCTTTAGGATATGGGAATCATTTATTATTATTGCTAGTAATTCAGAATGTACCACTCTAAGATGCTTGTCGTATCAAAAGTAGATTTCTATACCAACAGACAATTACAATGTACCTAGTTAATAATGTCACACATTATACTGTGCTTGGGCCAGACTGATGTGAGCAATAAAATCATCACTTGCCATACTAATAACATAATAAAAAATATTCCCGATGCAGTGCTGTTCATTTGAATTTAAAAGGTTAATCATCTGCCTTTCCTTTCTTTACTGCAGTTGCTGCGATTCTGCTTAATCCACTTCAACCACAGAATGTTAACAAAGACACTTGCTGCCTCGCCTCTCTTCCCCCAAAAGAGACATTCTAACTAAATGCCCAGGGAATAAAGTAGCACGATTTCACAAAGATCACAACAGGTAGAACTCCTAAATTAACCAAATAAGTGGGATTCCAACTGAGCTCATATAATAAGAGAGTACTATTTAAGGACTGAAGTGGGAGGAGACAGGGTTAAGAGTTTCTAAATCCAACCACAACAAAACAAGAATTAATTCCAGCCCTCCAGAGCATGAGGCTGCTGGGAGCTGGTCTCCTTCCTTTTCCATTTCTATCCTACCAGTGGGACAGAAATCCCCACCTCCTCAAATTCAACTGAAGGATTACACTGAGAGCATATTCTTTTGCTTATTTTTGGTCCCTTGCTTATATTAGGCACCCTGCAGACAAGTGCTGGGCACAGGAAACTGAAAATCTGACTGAATTGGGAAATCATTTCACTTTCTTTATGAAAACTAAATATATTTTATCTGATACCCCCAAACCATCTTTTACTTGTAAGTACCTCCCAAAGAATTTGAACAGGCCTACTTTATGTTTGGTTTTTTTTTAAGTAACATGTCTATTTTCAAAAAGAACCATGTCTCAGAGTGATTCCTCACTTTAAACCATTATTTCCTTATTCTTCCAAAAGGTGCCAATGGTAGAATTAATGGCAAGCTCAGACAATGCTAAGAAAGCAATTGTAGATTGCTCTAGCCTACTTCTAGTAGTTCAGAGAAAATCTTTCTGCTTTTATTTTCACAGCATATTTCTGAAAATGAAAACTTTAAAATATTAAGAGTAAGACACAATCAGTTGCATTTTCTCTATCCCTTTCAAAAGCGAGAGCAAGAACATCAGTAGAGAGTATGGGAGAAATTCTCCAAACTTTTAAGAAGGCTTTTTTTTTTTTTTAAACTACACACACGATTTTTGAAAACCCCTGCTGATTCCCACTTTTAAATGAATGGTCACTACTTTCTCTAAGTTTCAATTTATGTGATTAGACTAACAGGTTAGCTGAGTGGGCTCTTTATCCTGTTCACATAAACAACCAGAACGGATGATCACTCATTCCTGGAATTGACTGTGATGATTAGCATAGCTTGATTCTAACAGTGTCAGCCAAACTCTAAACACTGTCTGGCATAAGCAATGAAAAGGGAACCAAAGGCTTGAGCTTGGCCACTTTGAAGTCTTCAGCCAAGGAAAGTCAAAGACAGCCAATCACAAGAGATATTACTGGCTCTCTGGTAACCTACATAGGCTTCTAAGTTTTCTTTTTACTTTGTCTTAATCAAAGCAAGGGCAACGCTTGTTTTAGCTTCCCCTTTTCCCATTAAGGTAAGGAAAAAAGAAAGTGATGGTTTGGACAGGCATATCATTTGAAATCAGTTTTTAAAGACTCAGGCATTCTTAACCTAAAGTCTAGGACTAAATTATACATGTTCCATGAACTTGGATAAGAAAAAAAAAATTACATTTTTATCTAAGTGAAATTTAGCATTTATTTCAATTATGAATGTAGGCAACAAAATATTATGCTGAGATGGGGGTTGACAGGCTTCAAACTAAAGGCCAAAGGAGTCCCATGACGTAAAAAAGGTAAAGAACCAATGACCAAAAGTAAAGGATTTATGCACATTGTTAGAAACACTCTGTCCACCTTCTCTACTCTTTTTCTTATCTCCCAATTAGTAATAATAATAATGATCATTTTAATCCTCTACTAAAGTCTCAATCTAATGATTTACCCTGGCATCAAAGTGACCCTAGGTTCTTAAGTGTTATATTGACATTACACAAATTCTGAAAGACCTTACCAGGCTCAAGAGCCTCCAAGTACAAAACTGGTGATGGACTGCAGATCTGCCATTTAAGGAAAAGCTTAATTTTTGAGATCATCACCAGAAGATTGCCTGTAAGGTGATCAATTTTTTAAGTCCCAGAAAATGTATGACTTCTCTACTAAGACACAGAAGCCTTGGAAACATGGAAAACTGACGTAAAAGATAATGTAACAACAATTTATAAAGCACTTCACCAAGTGAGATGGGTATTATTATTTATTATTATTATTATTATTATTATGCCCCACCCTTTAATTCCCTAAATCATAAAATTAACAAGTGTAAGGGCTAGAATCAAATGAAGACTCTCTGATTCCAAATTCAAATACTTTTTCAATACCACCTGAAATAAGTAACAAATTACACCCAATGTAAAGTAAGAAAGACAGTGAGTGTGGCTGAACCCTCCCCTCCCCCAGAGCCAGAAAGACTCAGTTGTCATATACTGGCTGTGGGACTGCCCATGGGGCAGGTAACTTGACTTCTCAGTAACCCAAACCACTCTTTAAGACTCTATAAATTGTGAAACCACTGATGATCTGAGAGTTCCTCACTATGGTAAAATTCCAAATTAAAGCAAAAAAAAAAAAATAATGAAGTAGCACAAAATTATATAGAATCATTGAATCATAGCATGAGAGGGGATGTCAACCCCTTAGTTTATAAATAAGAGAATCAGTTTCAAAGAGGTTAAAAGACTTGCCCACAGTCCCTCAGAGAGTAAGCAGTAAAGTTGGGTGGTGGTAAAGCCTGATTTCATACCTAAGGCTTTTCCCCACTATGCTCCCTATTACATAAGAAAGCCAGGTGGCCCTTATCTCTTGTTGGAAACACCTGCTTCAGAGTTAGTGATCTGGTGCTCCCAAATGCTTTAAAGTGACAGAATTCCAAGGGACCTTATAAATAATCTAATCTAGCTCCCTCAGTTTGGTGTTGGTGAAACTGAGCCCCAGAGGTTAAATGCCTTTGTCAAAGCCCACACCATTAGCTAGTGGCAGAAACAGGATGATACTCAGGACTCTTATAAATGAAAATTATGGAAGCCATAATTATTTATTTCCAAAATTATTACCTTAGTCCTCTTCTCTGAGCAGAAAAACATCAAGGGGGGGAAAAGTTGTATATGTGTGTATGTGTGTGTGTGTACTTGTATATAGGTGTGTACATATGCACACACTGTGTTAAAAGTGTGCACGCATGTGCGCATGCATGTAACACCTATGTACACGTACATAATTAGATACATATATCTTGCCCGGTATTTGCATGTCTATATGTATACATGTATATCTCCCAGACAAATACAGACATGTATATGTATATAATATGTACATCTGTGTATCTAATTAAATATTAATGACCCATGAGTACCTAACAGTATTTATGAGCTACTATACTTCAAAAGTTCTGTGATTTCTTTGGTGTCAAGATGAATGATAACAATGCTACATGGGCTCCACAGCTACTCTATACAAAGTAAACTGGTTATCAGAACCATGCCTCCATAAACACTCCACTGATGGTAATTTGAGATATGGCATGATCCTGGAGATTGACAAAAGAAAAAGGAAAGGGCTACGGAGCTCCTTGCCTGGACAGGTAAACAGTCAATGCTGTATTTTCTCCCCAAAGACTAAAAGAGGGTCTAAAGGCTCTAGAAAAGAGAAAAAGGAAGAAAGGAGAGAAGATGCAGCCACCAAGGGATGAGAGTTCCAGGGAGATAAGACCCACACTGTACTAATTATAAAAAGGAAATCTAGGTCAAAATGCTGACTTTACAATCATACTTGGCTCTCAGATAAGTGATTCATCTTCAACGAACTCTGCTAAGAATTAAATCCCCTGAGTGTGGCCCCTTCCTCTCTTCATGTTTGCAAATCTAGCACATCTGTGAAATTTAGATTATGAGCCCAGTGGTAGAAATGGCAACTAATCTGAGATTCAGTTCAGAGCCTAGGACATTAGTACTCCATAAATTTAAATGTTCTTAGTTGCTTGAATATTAAGACTCTGCTACTACTAGCTGTGAAACCTTGGGCAACTCACTTGACCACTCAGGGCCCCAGTTTCCTCAATTGCTGTTATATTTTTTTAAAAAAAATAAACTTCTTTATACGAGTTCTGGAAGAAAAGAACTGTTTTCACTTTATATATGGAAAAACTAAAGCACTGAAATATGAAATGGTTCTTCGAAAGGCCATCACAAATAAGTCGTTATCAAATACAGGATTAGAACATAGATGTTCCCTGGATACTAATTCCAAAGTTGGCTTCTTATATAATCAAAGGGTCTTTATTTATTACATTTAAGGGATCAGGTCACATAGGGAAACATAGAATTGTAAATGTCATGGCACCAGAAAGCACTAGTTTGACCAGTTGGTGACAGGAAGTCCAGGCAGGAAAGGAAATTATCTCAGTGAATGAGTCACTGGATCATGGATTTAGAGCTGAATGGGACATTAGAGGCCATCTAGGAAGCAACTAGGTGGTACAGTGGAATGCTAGGTCTGAAGTCAGGAAGACCTGAGTTCAAATTCTGCCTCAAACACTTATTAACCCTGCTACCCTGGTTAAGCTACTTAACCTCTGTCTGCCTTGGTTTCCTCATCTGTAAAATGGAGGTAATAATAGTATCTACCTCACTATGCAGCTCAGTGGCCTGGAGTTATCTTCCTGAGTTCAAATCTGGCCTCAGACACTTACTAGCTGTGTAACCCTGGGCAAGTCACTTAACCCTGTTTGCCTCAGTTTCCTCATCTATAAAATGAGAAGGAAATGGCAAACCACTCCAGTATATTTGCTAAGAAAATCCCATATGGGATCATGAAGTCACACACAACTGAAACAAATGAACAACCACCTCCTAGACTTGTGGTTGAGATAAAAAGAGAGAATATTTGCTTTGCTAAGTTCAAAGGGCTATATAAATGGCAGCTATGATGATGGTGGTGGTGGTGGTGGTAGTGATGATGAAGAAACTGAGGCTCATAGAAGTTGTGATGTGCTCAAGGTCACACAGATAGCAACATCTGAACCCAGGTCCTGTTACTCCAAAGCTCCCATACTGTGCTCTGTACAAGATCATTTCTGTAGTTCTTTCCATTTACTCATCTTAATCATTTTATGTATTACCACATTTATTCATGTATTTTTCTACTTTGCATTATCTCTCTCCTCTCTTTTCCACCCTCTGAGAATAAAATCAGGAAAAATTGTTCCCCCACATAAACCCCTCTACCTTTGTGCTCACACTCTTTCCTCACAACCCCTTCCCTCAGTTTAGCAAGCAACGACCTGGGGCTTGAGAAGCACTCTGAGCCTAAATCCCTAGTCACAAGCCTAAAATTCAAAAGCAAAGGAAAGGAAATCCCAAATGTAAACAATATTTTTCAACAATGCATAAAAGTTTGCCTTTCTTATTAAAAAAGGTTTTCAAAAGTGGTTTGACTGATTTTTAAATGATTTAACTGTGTTAAAAGCTTAAATTTTCTTAATGCTTTAGAGAGCATGTTTTAGGAACTCAAAGAATTGCTGAAGGAATACAGAAATATGAGGACACGGGTATCCCAAGAAACTGGCCACCAGTTGCTATGTAGTTGAGTTAATTGCTATTGTTTTGGGGGAACAGAAATCACAAAGATTTGTGAAGATGGAGGCACAGCAGAAGCCACACATTTACCAGCAAAGGAGATGGATTTTAAAGCAGAGGCTGGATGTCTTTTTTTTTTAAGGGATGCTTCCCATAAACATGATTCCTGGGATGCAGTGATAGATTAAGATCATTAAGAAAGCAAGGAGGTGCTTTCTTTTTACAGATTGTTTTTTTAAACCACTTTGACCATGAAATTATACCAAAAATATTACAAAAATATGCTGAAAAAACAACCCACCGGCTTCTTGTCCAAGTAGTCTTATGTATAAGTTGTTTTTAATAAGTTAACACTCCTCTATTTTTATCTTTAGAACACACACAGACTTGTAAAATTGTAAAAAAAAAAAAACTAAATCAGAAAATGTAAAAATTATAGGGATTGCAAATTGAATTAAACTATAAAAAAAAGAAATTTATGAAGTGCTGACAATCATAAAATTTAACACAGTAACTTTCCCCCCAATAACACAAACTATAATAGCCACAGATATTGAGGAGAATTGTGGCACAGGAGGAAAGAACACTTATTTGGAGCCTGAGGACCTTGCTTTGAATTCTGGCTCTGGGTATGTCATCTAACCTCGCTGAACCTCACTTTTTCTCATGTAAAATGAGGGAGTTAAGCCTGTAAGGTTTCTTGAATGAGGCCCTTTCCTATAAGATCCAGTGCCCCATTAGAAGACAGAGCTTGTGAGAGTCATTCAAACAGAGCAGGGAGAGCCATACCTATGTGGCTGTAAGTTCCAAGCCTGGGTCTTGAGGCTTTGGAAGTGGTATTGGCTTTAAAAGGCTTGACAGCAGAGACCTCAGAGGCTATGGCTACCAAGACCTCTATGTCAAGAAACAGCATATGTCAGGTCCCAGAGGCTAGCACTCTGAATGCTGTGGTGGAAGGGGACAGTGAAAGAATCAATCAATCAATAAACATTTATTAAGCACCTGCTATGTACCAGAGATATGCTCAACACACAAAACATAGGGTTTGAAGTCTGTACCCTAAAGTAGGACTTTATAGAATGATCAGGGACCAATTTGGTTACCACTTGGTAATTCTGAGGAAATGCAGACATGCACCTAGGTTGCCTATTGGGTAATCTAGCACTAACGGACTGAAGTCCTTTGCTAAAGTTTCACCAGTCAAAAAGATCCAAAACAATAGATTACACTGAAATCCTTCATTTCTTCCAAGGCAGCTAGAGGTGTTCAAACTTGAGCCCAATTAAAATAATTCCTTTATTAGAACTTTACCTGATGTATGTCAAGTATATCTGTCCTACATACTTCTCTCTGTGTATGCAGCAAGGGGGCAACGTGAAGAGATTATGAAAAATCTTTCTAATTTCAGAAAGCAGAAAGGATCCATCTTTTAACACCTGGTACCAATACAATTCCAGAGCTGAATGTGGAGACATAGCACCTCCTGATTCATTGGCTGTGCCTGAAGGACAGGTCCAACTTTTGGTCCATGTGCTGACATCATATTCAGGAAGTCAATATTTCAAAGAATGGAAAGCTCACTGGACAAGGCAAAGACTCAAGTGACCACCTATGGTCTTTATTCTGGGAGAGCTTGCCAGGTCTTTGTAAATTCACAGTGAACTGCTTGCTGCTGTAAGAAAAGAAGCTAATGAGTCCTATCTATCTACCTTAGGGGACAATGTGAGTTACATCTGGCAAAGAAAGTGTTAAAGGAGTTAGCAAACTAGATGAGGTTGCCAAACCTCATAGGATATCACAGATTTTGTACTTTATTTCATTTTTGTCTGTGTTAGTATAAATAACACAGCTTACTTTTGAACAGTGTTTCAGTCAGAATACACAACCAATATTCTCCAAAATGCAATCTGGTGTCCCTAGAACTGTCTTCCATGTTGTTACACTTCAAAGACTCTTCGTGGTTGCTCAGGGTGTCCAATGTGCTGAGAGAATGCTTAACTGTCACATCCTACAATTACGTAGCTAAAATGAATTCAGTACCACACTATCATCTCGCCACTGACAGAAGGAGCCCCTTCCCAGCTAAAAGAAAAAAAACCAGAACAACCCAAGCCAATGATTAATTAACTTAATATGTCATCTTCCCTTAAGCCTTCTATTTTCTTCATTTCATCATCTAATATATAGGTAAGATTTTTAAATCTGGACAGACCTTTGAGAGCCTTTAGTTCAAATTTCTTGATTTTTTTATAGACGAATGAACTAAGGCCAGGTGAAGGGATTTGCAAAAGGTCACAATACTAGTCAGGAGGAGAAAAAAACAAACAAACCAGAAATAGAATTCAGGTCTCCTAACCCCCAACCATAGCACACTGTTGGCTCAACATGATATTTTTAAAATACTCTGAAATCCTTGGAAGGAAGACTTAAACAAAAGCAAGTGTTATTTTCTACGATGCTATATAACGTGAATACTCACCATGAAGAATGAATGAAAAGGCATTTATTAACGACTATGTCAAGACTGCTAAATGCTGGGAATACAAATACAAAAGAAAGGGACCTATCCTCAAAGAGGTTGTATTCTAATTATGGGAGACAGCACATATATGAGCGGTCAGCAACAGGGTGGAAGGCAAGGCCCTGGGATCCAGAGAGGTACAGTGTTAGGGAATATGGCACACTGTTCCAGAAGGGATACTTAAATAAGACTCAAAAAACCTAGGGCAACTCCCTTTCCCTTTATGAACCAACCCCATTTTCCTTATATGTAAAATGAGGATGTTTATTATATATCCTCCTTCACAGGATTGTTCCAAGGATCAAATGAGATAATGAATTTAACATAAAACACTTCATAAACTGAAAAGCACTATGTAAAGCGCTATTTAAGGTATGAACTGGGGGGGAAGCTATACTACCTCATGAAGTTATTATGAGAAACAAGTAAGACAAAAAATACACACACATATTCTACAAATATGGTTTATTACCATTATTAACACACTAAAATGTGACATCACCCTCCTCAAAATGTAACTAGGGTTCAATCTTTCCATAGGGTTTGCCTTCTAGCCAATCCTACATAACAGGCTTCATCTCCAAGGCAATGACAGCACAGATCAGTTAGAACCCCATTTGTCTACACTCAGGGAGCAATACAAATCTGGATTCCTAAGTGACCCAACAGTGGATACAGGAATCTCATTAGATATACCAGAAAGATTTGTTTTTTAATGAATAGGCCTCAAGGGAAGTAATGAAGTCAGAATTCTTCCGAATGGTTAAAATGAAGATATCTCTGGTTAAATCAAAGTTATTGCTTCCCTGGGCTTCCTCAGTTGAGAGTTAAATAAATCCCTGAGATGGTAATTAGGTTAAACAGTTTCATCAGGCCTGCTCAGAAGCAAAGTGTGGCATGGAATGAGAATGAATGCCTGTAGGGATGTGTACAGGCTGGCTCTCCCTCCCTCTCTTCCCTTCCCTGTCACCTACTTCCTCTCCACCTTTCCCCAAATCTCTCTCTCTCTCTCTCTCTCTCTCTCTCTCTCTCTCTCTCTCTCTCACACACACACACACACACACACACACACACACACACACACACAGGCTCTCAAGCGCATGCGCGTGCACACACACGGATGCAAAAGCTCTCTGGCAGCCCATTATCAAGATGACAAGCAGAATAAATCCTACACCAAGATCACTGTTGCCACCACCTCAGCCTCCAAGCCCAACTAAATAAAACATCTGCAGACAAGACAGCTCAATAAACAGTTCACACTGTCTAAAAGGATGGCATGGGTTTATAACGATGGAGCATTATCACCCCTGCACAGGCAAGCAGAAAAGCTAATAATGTTCATAGTAGAAATGCTATTACAACAGTTTATTTATAAACCATAGGGGCAAAGGGAAGAAGGGGAGAGAGGGGGAGCAGTACAAAACAGGACAAACTGAGTTCTTAGCATAAGCACACATGGTATTTATTAAGAGTGGAGGCTGTTTCCATCTATTCTGAGAGGTTTGTGTTTTCTTTTGTTTTGTTTTTCCAAAAGGAGGGACCATCTATTAGAAAGTACAAATGTGCTAGTTATTCATGTAGAGAACTTTGTTGGCACTTCTGGTAAAAAGACAGAAACCCTCACATATCCAGAGCCTAACCTCTCAAGGAAAGGAAAGACCAAACAACATGATTCTGCCCAGAGCAGCAGAGTGAAGTGCAGTGGGTCTCAGCCCTGCTCACTGAAATATGGGGCAAGGCCAAGAGTTTACTTAACATACAGGACTGGCTTCCTGAATGCAGCCTCCTGCCTCACACTGTCCTTCAGGCTAGGGCAAGCCTTCTGCATTTCTGGAGGAGGGAGAAGGATGCATAATTATCTACACTCTAAAAGCTTCAGGGCAGAACACTCTGGGCAGCTTGGGTGCTTTGCTGGCCCAGCAGCAGCCTCTGTGGCACCAACCAAAAATCATGTAGAGCTTTGTTATTACGCTTCTCCCGGGAGCAAAGAGCGCCTCAGTGGGAACGGGGACTTTGTTTTGTTGGTCTTCTTCCAAGGAGGACTATCTGACTCTGCTTCTGGGGGCAAGAGGAAAAAGTCAGTCGGGTTTTACTATCAGAACTGAAAGAAACCTTAGCAGTCATGCAGTCCAACACCTTCATTTTATAGATGAGGAAACTGAGATCCAGAGAGATTAAATATGACTTGCATCAAGTCATGCAGGTAGTACATAGCAGAGCCAGACCTACATGCTGGGACTCTTGCCACTGTGCTTGGGGTTCTCAAGTCCTATTATGGCTAGTCAGGGAGGCCAAAGACTCATGAATTAATTGCAAAATTAAAAGGGCCATCAGAGGTCATCAAACTCCACCTCTATCCATGAATCCCCCTCCAGAATATACTAGAAGAACAGTCACCCAATTTTTGCTTAAAGATCTACAGTGACAAGGAACTCATTACTCACTGAAGTGGCCCATTCCCTATTTTTTCTTTTTTTGGAGGTGGGGGAGGAGAAGACGGCTCTAATTATAGGAAAGTTTTTCCTTATATTGAGTGGGGAAAAAAATGCTTACCTATAATTTCTACCCCAGTGGTTCTCACTGTGTCTTCCATCACCACCCTGCTCCCTGCTCAGCCTAAGAAAAACAAGTCTAATTTTTTTACCCATATGACAATCCTAAATGACAGATAACTCCCAAGTCCAGCGCAAGTTAATACCCTAATCAACACAACTTGCATCTCTCCCAAATGGTACTAAAGAGGTGCTGGAGTATAAATGTGTTTTCCTCCTTCGCTATGTAAATGCAAAGCATTAGGGCTTGTATTCTGAAAAGAGTCTGCTGACATGACTCTTCCATGGAAGTAGCCTGACTGTTCTAAAGAAATGCCCCAGGAAGAAGCAATTCTGTCAACAACACTGAGATATTGAACCATCTGTTCCCAACCCATGACAACTGTTTAGCCTGGGGCAGACTGCTGCCAATGTCTAAGAGTGGTACTGGGGTCCAAGGTGGGACACCTAATAGTAACACATCCTGCTAGGCACTGGTTCAGGGAAGAACCACAATACCATAATCTGCAATTATTGCAAAAAAAAAAATATTCACTGGGGTCTGCCAAACCATGCCTTTTATTCCTGATTTTGTTTGATTATAACAATAGTTGCTTTTGCACATCACTTTAAGGCTTGTAAAGTAGTTTTAACATATAATATCACAACTGATCCTTACCACGACACTCTGAGTTTTAGCACTACAGATAATATAAGCCTGATTTTACAGATGGAGAACCAGGTTCAGAAAAAGCAAATGACTTGCTCACGGTCACTGAGCTAACAATTGTCAGAGGAAAGACCTAAAAACAGGTCTTTCCCTGTGTTAAGAACAGTACTTTTTGTTGTTTGTGGTTTTTTTTGGGGGGGGGGGTTGGGTGCAGTGGAGAGTGCACAGTATTTAACTTTTAAGTTCCCTCATTTTAAAAATAGAGATAATAACAACACCAGGGCAGCTAGGTGGCCCAGCAGAGTTCTGGACCTGAAGTCAGGAAAACCTGAGTTCAAATCTGGCTTCAGACATTTAATAGGTGTGTGACCCTGAGCAAGTCACTTAACCCTGTTGGCTTCAGTTTCCTCAGCTGTAAAATGAGCTAGAGAAGGAAATGGCAAACCATTCTCGTATCTTTGCCAAGAAAACTCGAAATGGGGTCATGAAGAGTCGGACATGACTGAAATGACTGAACAATAACAAAAATAAGAACACCTGCTTCAAAGGATACTTGTAATGAGGATCAAATGAGTTAATACATAAAAGCACACTTCAACCTTAAAGCACTATATAAATGTTAGTTATTATTATTATACTTTAACCCAGAACTCCTGACAAATTCTACCTATTCTATTTGTGGCCTGACTGAAGTCCCACCTTCTCCATGAAGTCTACCCTGAAAGTTCCTGAGGAAATACCAAAATATAAATAACTATCTCCACTTTTACTACAGGTCCATTACAGTGTACAGACAATGTACCTTACAGTGCTCAGGTACATTAAGGTCACATTGCAGTCATCATGCATAGTGTTTATTTCCTGTGAAAAGTTAGAAACTTGTATTAGACTTACATACTATCATATTATTTTCTGTTTCACGTGTTTTAACATTTCTCCAACTAGACTGTAAGCTTACTGAAGTCAAGGATCACATCATATATTTCTTCTCCATAGTTTACAACTTTCTGATTGAAATGTTAATTATAATGGTGTGTGCAAACGCACTTGGCCTCCAACTAGGGCTACTACCCACAGGAGATCAAAAAGTTTACTATGAAAGAATTTTGGAGGCAATGTAGTTCTAGTATCAACTCTGTCACTAAACAGTTGTGTAACCCTGGGCAAGTCCCTTTCTCTTTGTATTCCTTAAGGTTTTTCATTTTTAAAAAGAAGTTGGACTAGATGATCTCCAAAGTTCTTTCTAAGTCTGATTCTGAGAGATTTTGAAGAGTATTCTTTCAGTATCAAAGAACTTGGCGATATAATAACAACAATTATCATAACAGCATTTGTATAGCTCTTTAAGGTTTACAAAGCAGTGTACAAATATATCGTTTAATCCTCACAATCATTCTGGGAGATAGGTTCTATTATTAATTTCATTTTACAGATGAGGAAACTGAGGCAGGCAGAGGTCCTATAACTTGCCCAAAGTCACTCAGCTTTGTAATATCTGAGACTGGATTTGAACTCAGGACATCCTGACTACAGGTCACTCTATCCAATGTGTCTGTAGGCATCTTCATTTGTGAATCTACTTACGTACTAATCTGTTTCTACTTCCTTTATGCGATATTATTTTATATTCAATCAAGTCTAGGCTAAGATCCAAGGTGATCCACAAGCGTAGCGGGAATAGTGAAAGGAAAAACCATGAGAACTTATCAGTAACGTAAGTGCTAGGAAAAAATACATTTTCAATTTGTAATCTATTGTCTTCTTCAGAGCAATTTCATTAGCATGTATAAAATTCAGTTTAACAGTATAGAATTCTGGGGAACAAGGGAAAGATCCTAAGGGTTAGAATAAAATGAGATGTTAGGAGATATGGTGAATGAAACAACCACCATAATAATGAAGTACTGTCCTCCCAACAAAAGCCAGAGGCTGTCCTTGGAGGTTGGCCTTCCAGCCAGGCAGGCACCAGTACCTCTAATGTCATTAAGCAGAATACTAAATCCGATCTTGAAGATCTTCCTTAAGCACAGAGCTGAACAATCATTCTCCTACACAACCAATTCCAGTGGCCCCCTATTACCTCTAAGATCAAATACAAACTCAACTGGTTTTTAAAGCCCTGCCTAAAACCTGACCCCGACCTACTTTATAGCTTCATTATATATTGTTCCTCCTCTTGCACTCCCTGTTCTAGCCAAACTAGCTCTCTCTCTGTTCTTCCAACGAAGCCCACCAGACTGTTGTGCTGACTTTGCAATAGACATCTCTATGCCAGAAACAGATTCCCCCTTATCTCTAGAGCACAGAATCCTTCAATTCCTTCAACACACAATTCAAAGACCATCTTCTACTCAAAGACAGTCCTGTTCCTCCAAATACTAATGGCTTCCTCCCTAACCTTGCATTTACTACCCTGTATTTGTTCTGTATCTATTTATTTTTTATGCATACACATCTATAGCATCAAAAATCTTAGTGCAGCTTTAAGTTTTAACAGCTTATCAATAGAGACGACCAATGGAAAATTCAAAGTTTTTAAAAAACTTAAATTTTGTTTAAAAGGACAATTACTAAATGGCTTTCTTACGGAAATAGCTTTTACCATCTTAAATTTTTATCATCATGAGAGCAAAGGCAAAAGCTTGACTCCATTTCCATTCCCCATATTTTATAAGGAGATAGGACTTGGAGAGATCTTCAAGGGGATGCTGGAGTGAGATCTCTCTCCAAGGAAAGAGAAACTGCTCTGCTTCCATTTAAGGAGCTTTAAAAACACTTGCCCTAATTACATCTCTTGAAGTTACGAAATTAAGAGGTGTAAGAGTGAGGAACAGAAGGCAGGACAGGAACCCAAGTCTCCCAAATCTTAACAGTGTTCTCTTAGAGGACCATTAATCTTCTTCTTCTTCTTCTTTTTTTAACCACAAAAACCAAATTGTTAATTGGGCTTTTTCTAGATATCTAAAACAACAACAACAATAACAAAAGAAGCATTCTTTGATTATCAGGACAGGGGCTCTATTGTGAAAAGACAGTGGAAAGCATGCCACAATTGGTGAAGGCTTGTCATTCTACTGCTGTTATAACATCGTTAAGGCTTATTTGTTTCCTTCTTCCTTTGTGTTTTTTAAGAAGTAACGTATCATATCAAAAAAAAAAAATAGATCCTTGGTAATGCAAGCTTGGAATTGGTTTTGTTGATGATATTCAGCTATGTTGGGATGACCTTCCTCATCTTCTCTACCTGTCCAAGTCCCATCAATCCTTTAATTTTATCTTAAGTTTTACTTCCTCCATGAAAACTTGCGGGCCACTACAATCTACCTTTATCTCCATCTTCTCCAAACTCCTAAAGCGCTTTTAGACTCCACCACACAATTTAGTAATGTATGGGCCTTCAATTGTGCTCCAGATGTTTGATGCACACTTGCCTCATCTACAACTACATTATAATTTCCTTGAGGATAAGGAACATGAAATATTTATCGTGTATTCCCTTAAAGCATCTAACACATGGCTGGGTACATAAAACATGCTCAATAAATACTCTTGAATTTAATTACTACTTTAATGGCTCCTGAGTTTTAGACAAAACTAAATGACTGATTCTGAGTTCTAGAACAAATTGCAGATTTCCATCCAGAGGAAATAAAAGTTAACCTGTAGTAATAATGTCAATGGTCCCCTTCTTTCCAGAATTTCATTTTATTTAATTTGGCAAGATACTGCATAACATGATGGTTGTTAAAAAGGACAAGCATATGAAATTAAAGAACTACTTTAATTATTAAAATCATTAAGTTAGCTCTTTCAAAATATGGGTTAATTACAGTTAATTCATGCATAGAATAACACTCAGACCCTGTTGGTTCTGCACTGGGTTATACTAATTCCTATGTAATACGACCTTAACCCTGGCTAAAGAACTGGGCATAGTGAAAAATATACATTTAATTGGTTACTTGATGGCTGGCATATTGCTAGTCATCATTGTGGAGAGCACCAACAAGTTGAATGAAAGTGAAAGCTATTTCTAAATTGCCAAGCACTTTAATCTCATGCTAGATCTTTCCCTTTGGACAACCAGAGTAATTACTTCTATAAAACATGACTTTGTTTTGTTTGATGGTTAGGGTGTTAGAAGGAAGCTTTGGTGCTTTCCAATTCACATGTGTTACCATGGTGATAGCTTCCTACTTAGTAGAAACACCTGTTATCCTTAAGCTGGCCTTTTCTTCTGGCCCAAACTTTATACCTTTAATTATTTAAAACATGTAGAAATTCTGTCAGAACAAAAAACAAAACTTCTCTCCTAATTAAAACACATGATCTGATCTGCCTATCTCCTGGAAAGTGGATTGGTAAAAGAATAAAAACTTAAAAATATGAAAAGAAAAGAAAAAAACAAAAATACTTTTTTCAGAAAGGCCTTTTTCTTACTAGAGTTTCATATTGATGTTATAAGGCCCTCACAAATATGAAAAAACAAAAGTAAGTTTTCAGAAAGTTAGGCAGTTGTGCCCAAACCCCCAAGAGGTCTAGAAAATAATGAAAAATAATAGTGACTTGATTCCAAGCTTAACAAGAAAAGAAATAAAAAATCATAAAGTATTTATGAAAGATTGCCTTCCAAAAATTGCTTTGGTTCAATAGGAATTCAGACTTTTTGGTATTCTTTGCATTCCAGTCATCACAAAGAACTAGTAAAATGATCATAACGGAATGAACCCTCTGAAACAAAGGGTTTCATTTTCTAAAGTCTTCAAATCCTCCCAACAGGATTCCTACAATTCAGATCCTTTAAGTTGCAGGAAAAATGAAAAGACAGACAAAAAAATCAACAAACCTAGTGCCTCAGAGATTTCACCTTCCAGAAAGGTGGATTCCCGAGCCTCAACTATATAGTTTGTTTTACTCAGAACCCCTGCCCTGAGGCACAGACTGGGTCAGTCCCCTTCCACGTTTTCTATGGTACCAACTGCGATGGATGTTCTAATCCAAACAGGATAAACAAGCTACAGGTTATCTCCTTTAACTCTTTTTGTTACAAATTTCCAGTAGTTTAACTTACTTCTTCCGTTTACACTTTTACCTAACTTCAGGAGGAGAAATGAAAATACCTTAAACCAGCCTTCTGAAAAGCTTTATAATTCATTCATTCACCAAGAAGAAAGTAAGATTCTACCACATGCACATTGTATTAGGTATGCTAAGGAATACAAAGGAAATATTCCACGCGACTTCCGTCCTCATAAAGCTTATGGTCCATAAGATAGACAAACATGAAAAATTAAGTCAATAAGGTTGACATGAGGACAAATGAATGATATATAACAAATAGACTTTTCTTTATCTAAGTGACTTATTTGTACAAATTGCTTCATTTTGTAGGCACTGAGTATGTAAAGTCAGGTAAAGCTTAGGTCTAGCTTGCAAGAGATTTACAATGTAAGAGAGACCTATAACAGTTCAATGTAGGAAGAGAAAAATCACTAAATGCAAAATACAGAGTTGTCAGGGAAAGTGTCAAAGAAGCTCAGGGACCTAAACTGTGTCTTGAAGAATGAGTATGAGTTTAATATGTGGAGAGAAGGAAGACATTCTAGAAAGAACTGAGTGAGTAAAAGGATGGACACAAGCACGTAGACAATATAATACAGTGACAGTGAATACAGTACTCTAATAGTTAATAATAATAGCTAAGATTTTTAAAATGCTTATTATGTGTCAGGTATTATTCTAAGAGCTTTATAATTATTATCTCATTTGATCCTCACAACACATTAAGAGGTAGGTGCTATCACCGTTTTACAGATGAGAAACTGAAACAGAAGTTAAGTGACTTGCCCAGGGTCACACAGCTAGTAGTGTTTGAGGCTGGATTTGAACTCGGCATTTCTTGTCACCAGGCCCAGGGCTCTATCCACTAGCCACCTGTCTTCTAACCTCATCTAGCTAGAATGGAGAGTTCTTCTGAAAAAGTCAAAGATAAAGGTGGAAAAGGCAAAGTAATTTGAACTTTATCCACTAAAGGTGTTTGAATAGGAAGGGGGATGAAAAAAGCGGTGCTTTAAGAAGATTAATCAACTTGGTGTTTAGGATGCTACACACAGTAGGAAGATGCTAGAGGCAAGGAGGTTAGTTAGGAAGTTGTTTAACATCATTTTATAAGTAGTCTATAGACTGCACATCCTCAACTCTTTCAAGTCTCACTAGCTGGTGGTGCGATATATTTCTAACACAGAGCAAAGGTTAAGTAAGGGATCAAGGTTTTGTATGACAAAAACCACCATATACTAGCATTCTTTCCTCTCCTTCTGACCCCTATCACCCAAAAAGGAATTTCCAATGGGATTCTTAAGTGAAAAAGGAAGCATAGCTGACTCAGTAAAAAAGTAAGCATGTTAGTGCAATAACTGTTGTTTACCTTGGAAGCTAAGGATGATCCCAAGAAGAAGCAGTATCTGACCTAAGCTAGCATTAAAGGCAGTGACTCCAACATATTAAAACCAAATATGTATATTAAAAAAATCTCATCTAATAATCAATTCACTACCTTTGATGTCATCTCCTAAAATGATTAGTCCTTTTCATTTCCAGTGTTTTCACTATAACATCTTTCTGATATTTCCATATATCTTCTTTCCAAAAATCTGGCCTCTTTATCCTCCGCCCACAAATTTTAGAAATTAGTGTCCTCCTAATATAAATATAAATAACGTCCTTCAATTAAAATGACAACTTTTTGGAAACAGTTCTTCTTTTCTGTAGATATCGCAAAAGCATCTGAGTCAGCTAGTGTGGTACCTCCTCCTAAATGAAGCATGAATGCCCTCTATAATATCTCTGACATGTGGCCAAACAATCTTTGCTTGAACAGCTCCAGGGAGCCCATCTTCTATTTTGCAACATCAATGACATTTGAGTGTACATTTGATCTAACTTTCTTTTAGCCCTTTCAGCGATGTGCTTTCCCTCATCTATAAAAGGTGGGGCATACTGTCTCTTCTAACTCCCCCTCAGTTTGTTTGTTGGGTTAATACCTTCCATCTAGGATTTTGCTTTCTCCTTTGTTTTCCTATTTGTTCTTTCTTTACAGCCTCATACATCTTCCCTTTTGCCTTGAGTTTTTTTGTTTTTTGTTTTTTAAAGAAAAGGCTGCTTCCCTTCTGCCTTTTCTTCTTGGCAGGCCTTTCTGATTGCCTCAGTGAGGTAACTGAGGTTGCCACCAGGTCAGTCTTACTAAGCAGTCTCTACCTATCCAGAGACTCTTCAAACAGAAGCAGAAATGCCATAAAAAAGTCTGAGACTCTTCTCTCTCTCAGTCATATCACTATAGTCATATCATCGGGGAGAAACCTGAGATAGGTTTTTATGAAACATTCCTGAAGAAGTAAAGCACCCCATGGGACAAAGCTGGAGTTAAATGATCTACTGTGGGGATCTCCACTGTCAATAAGCTTTTTATAAGACATTCCAGTGGATCAAATATTTTGGGGTATTCCATGTAAAGCCATATTCATAGCCATATATATGCTCAAAATTTCCCTTCTCCTTGAATGGAAGCTTTCTGCCTACAATTCCTCACTTTTTGCCTAAGGGGTAGCAAGATTTTAACAGTAGCTAATTTTCAAATGATATGCTCACACATTTCCCAAAAGACAGATGCTCTAAATATCACATGTGAAGATTTGCA
This sequence comes from Vombatus ursinus, assembly GCF_900497805.2. Classification (NCBI taxonomy): domain Eukaryota; kingdom Metazoa; phylum Chordata; class Mammalia; order Diprotodontia; family Vombatidae; genus Vombatus; species Vombatus ursinus. The sequence continues at coordinate 9,029,248 of NW_020954557.1, forward strand.
CCTAGGTATCTCTGGGGAGCTAGAGATGAGACTTGATGTATCTAAATTTCACACATGATACTAAGAGAAAAAATAATAATAATTAGAGACCTAGCTACCTATATAGCATTTCATTAACCAACACAATCTCATCTCAACTTCAAAGCTGCCTTAAAACATAGATTTGATTTAAAAATTTGTAGAGATTTAACCCTACAACACAAAATCCAAACTGTTTCAAACATCATGAAGGTTAGAAACTTTGTAGTATTCTTCTCTCCATTCAACAAGTAGTAGCAATAACACAAAAGCAGTCACCATCCCACACTGAGATTGATCCATCACCATAACATATTTTTGTGGCCCTTGGTCCCCAATCTGGAGCTAACCAGGGTCCTGAGTTGTCTTAGAAAACCATGAAGCTCAACACACAATTAATTCTGCCTTTGTATTTAGAAGGGCTTTCCCCTAGAGAATCATAGCTTGACTGAATCTAGTTGAATTACATAAGCATAAATGAGGCAGCTGGGTGGTCTAGTGGATAGAGCAAAGGGATCGGAGTCAGGAAGTCTCCAGTTCAAATGTGGTCTCAGACACTTACCAGCTATGTGTCCTTGGTCAAGTAACTCTGTTTGCCTAAATGGCCCTTCTGTTGCAGGGAATTTTCTCTTCCCACCTAGACCATGATGTGCCAAAAAGGTACCATGTCTTTCTTTTGTTTTTAAGCAAGTATAATTCTCATTCAAGAGATAAGTAGGTACTCTATAAGCCCTGTCAATTTATGCTAAAATATTCATTCCAAAAAAAAAAAAGTTACTAAAATATTCAGTCACTCGCCTGATCTTCTCTCTCTCTCTCTTTTCCTTTTTTTTTTTTTAGTAAGGCAATTTAGGTTAAGTGACTTGCCCAGAGTCACACAGCTAGGAAGTATTATGTGTCTGAGGCTGGATTTGAACTCAGGTCCTCCTCACTCCAGGGCTGGTGCTCTATCCACTGCGCCACCTAGCTGCCCCTCTTCTCTCTTTTTTTAAAGGTAATAACAACTGTAAATTAATCTTCATAATAAAAGATAGAAAAGTATGGATAATTTAAATCCAGAATCCTCTCTTTCTTTGACTGGCCCATTTCAGCAGACAGTCACATCCCTAACCTGTAAAGAAGGGCTGCTAATAAAGGAGTAAATTTGGGGATGGTTGATTTTTAACTTAATTTTATCTCCCCTTCTCAGAATCTGACAGAAACAGGACAAATGAAATAGCCAGAAATCTAGACAGGTGGAGGGAGGGAGGGAGGAAGGGAGAGGGTGAGAGAGGGGGGAAGAGAGAGAGTGAGAGTGAGAGTGAGAGAGTGAGTGAGAGAGAGAGAGAGAGAGAGAGAGAGGAGTTAAAACAAGAGCAGTGGTAATCTCTGAACTTGATCCTTCTGTAATCAAGGGTTAACTGTGTCTTTATAACCCTCTATCAACCTCTCCCCTTCTCAAAATTAATTCAGAAGAATCTGAATCTCAAATTTGACTAAACATTGTGACAGACACTTATTTCTTAGGGCAGCTAGGCGGCACAATGGATAGAGCACTGGGCCTGGAGTCAGGAAGACCCAAATTCAAATTCAGCTTCAGATATTTACTAGCTGTGTGACCCTGGGCAAGTCACTTAACCCTGTTGACCTCAGTTTCCTCATCTGTAAAATGAGCTGGTGAAGGAAATGGCAAACTAGTATCTTTGACAAGAAAACTCCAAATGGGGTCATGAAGAGTCAGACGTGACTGAAACGACTGACCAACAACATTTACTTCTTACTTAAACTCTGACCCAAAATCCCCAGTATACAGTTGGTGCTATAATTGTTTAATTAAATTAGCTTTATAATTTCATCAACCTTCTTTCCAAGTAGTATACAGTTTCTCAGTTGTTGGCAAATGCTGACAGTAGGGTTTAGAAGGCCAGAGTATGGGGGTGGTCAATTAACTACAAACTGCATTTAAAGGAATGTCAGAGTCTCCCAAGAGAGGGGGAAAAAAAAAGAGAAGCCATTCACTTTCTATAAAAGTAAACACAACTTCCAACTATAATCTAGCCTGTAGTTAAAGGAGTTGCTTCCTTGCTTTCCCAGAAAAAAATCTTAACTGCCTACTCATTTCCCAAATGATTTGACTTTATACTGCCAAAATACCCCCCAAGTAAGCATCCCTGGGAAGGTGAGGAACAGCCAATGTGGTCATATTTCTTCCATTACAAAAATGCCCTTATAATGAATTATTTATTTATTTTACTTGCAAATTCTTACAACCCACATTTGTCTTTGCATAGAGGCCATGGCTCCCCACTCCTCCACACTCAGTGGTCTCAACCCACCAGAATTCGACAGGCCTTCACCCCCTCCAATGGCGAATCATGGGGCCAAACTTTCATGTGAGTGAAACACAGGCATGCTTTTGTTGCTCTGAAAAGCTACCAACAACAAATGAATACAAGGCCAGTCGCCTTTTTGTCCAGCTGTTTAAGGGAACCTCTGTGGGCTGAACATGGCTTGTAGTTCAAACTATTATCTGTTTGATCCAGTGAATATTTTTTTTCTTAATCTCCCCCCCCCCCAAAAAAAGCTCTATCTTTTTATTGGAAGAACTGGTGAGGAGGGATTGGAAAGTTTTCACAAAGAAAGTCTTTGGTCCTAGAAGTTCTCCACCATTGGTCACTGAAGTAACTGATTCTGTTTGGAGTAAGCAGAGAGGCATGGAGATGGGGGTGGCACCAGCAGCCTTGGATTCTACTTTGACAAGTATTTTTTTTTTAAAGTGGGCTGAATATGGCAGTTGTATAGAGGCTACAAAAAAAGCTTTCAGTTCTATGAATCATAAAACAACTGTGAGGGGTTTGAACACAAACATACACACGCAAAATATGCTGGACCAATGTTAAAAATCTGAAACAATACAGAAATGCAGAAAAAAATTCAGAGTTAGCTATTTCTAGCTTGGGGTATATATGTAGTAGTACATTAGCATGTTTATCTGAAATGTTACAGTTGCAAACCCATTAGGACTTCTGAGGATGTGCTGTTAGATCTATTTATTATATATGCTGCCTACACTCACATCAGTTCAGATACCCACTTCTAACTACTCTAGAAGAGAAGGCCTCTCTATCCAGTAGCATACTAAATATTCAGATTAAGAGTTGCATTCATTTTTCTCCAGCTGTACAATTTACATCAAATTTTTATTCCATGCAACAATCTCAAACAGAATGAACTGTCCCCCAAAACACCAAATGAAACTCCATTGTGCAGATAAGGTCAGAGAGAGAGGGAGGGAGAGAGGGAGAAAAGGGGGGAGAGAGAGAGAGAGAGGAAGAGAAGAGAAGAGAAGACAAGAGAAGAGGAGAATTTTGCTGATAGGAATCCAAAGCAGAGATGTTTTGGAACCAAATATTCCTGGGCTACAACCATGCCTATCAATAATACACTAGCATCTTTCCCTGCCATTTGAACACAATATCCATCATTACTACTGATTGGATGGTTTTGTGAGGCCCTTGAATCAGGCCAGGCACTGGCCCAAGGCCTTCATACCACTACTTTACTTTAAAAAAAAAACAAAAAAAAAACTTTTACAACTTCTAAGACTTTCCAAATGCCTGCCAAATAAAGTATAAATACCTTATACTGACATTCAAAGTACTATGCAGTACACTCCTCCAACCTATTTTTACCTCATGAATACCAGCGTGGCCGAATGTATAGAGAGTCAGCCTCAGAACCAGTAAGATCTGCGTTCAAGTTCTGACTTTGACACATACTGGCTATGTTACTCTGAGCAAGTCATTTAACCTCTCAGTGCTCTAGGCAATTCTCTAAAACTGTAAATTGCAGAGAAGATACTGACTTACATTGACATAGGGAGTTATTTCATCATGGAGTTCTCTATCAATAAAATAACATATCTAGCCTTTACCCCTACCCCTCATCTCATATTACTCTTCTTCATGTTTTTTATGTTCTGGCCAAACTAGATTAATTCTCCCAACCCCATATTTTCACCCTGTTCTCTCCCATCCCTTCCATACTGTTTCCCAAGGCTGGACCTGGTATTCTCCCTTGACCTCATCTCCACCTGCAGAAGTCCTATTCTTTTAAAGCCCAACTCAGGGCTCAAGAATACATTCAATAAAGATTCCTGTGAAGTTCCCAGTTGAAAGTGATCTTTCCCTTCTCAAATTTTTCACAGCAATTTGCCTGGACCTCTCTTTTGCATTTAACTTATTCTCCCTTGTCTCTCACTTATTTCTGTACATAAACTCTCCCCAGAAAGGAGCTACCCTCTTTGAACCTGATTCTAAAAACTAGGACAGTATGGTTGCTGAAATAGAAACAATGGGAATAGGAACCTTGGAGTGGAGAAAAGCCAGATACAGGATGTCACACACCCCAGATTTTAGGAAAACAAATTGCAAAGAGTTCAGAGAAAGGTTGGTTTGGAGAGCATGACCTCAAATTCTTCTCAGAGACTGACAATATCATCCTCATTTTTTTTTTTAAAGAGAATAGACTCCACAAAATATAGATCAGTGAGCTGGACTTTAAAAAACTATAAAATTCTTGCTGGCTTTTCCCCATGCCTGAAATGCTTTCCCCCTTTTTTCACCTCTGCCTCCCTGTTAACCTGGCTTCCTTCAAAACTCATCCCAAGTCATGTTCTGAAGGAGGCCTCCCCTCTGAGATTACCTTCCAGTTATAACACTGTATATCTGGCCTGTACGTAGTGATTTGCATGCTGTCTCCCACACTGGAATGTTAGCTTCTTGACAGCAGGAATTATGTGTTTGTCTTTTGACAGACTGACTGGTTTGTGACCAAGTTGAAAAGAAAGCAGTGATCACAGATCCAAAATGGCGCAAGAGAGACCATGAAGACCATCTGAAGGAAATGGAAAAGTTCTACCTGGAGAGGAATTAGTATTAGAGGACCAATAATTGCTGTCTTCAAGTAGCTGAAGTGGATGAGGGATTAGACTTTTTCTGCATTGACTTGAAAAGGCAGGACTACGGGTACGGGATGGGACTTACAAAGAGACAGATTTTAGCTCATGGTATGGAAAAACTTTGAAACAGGCTATCCAAAAGTGGAAGAGGCTGAAATAATAAAGTAGTAAGCTCCTTATCACAGTTGGAAGACTTCAAATGATGGAGATAACTATTTGTTGGGATTGTTTTAGAGGGGATTCTTGTTCAGATAAACCCTTCCTACTCAGATTCTGTGACTGGTTTAATCAATTAGATAGTGCCTTAAATATAGTACAAACTTAATAGATGTTTGTTGGATTGAACTATGCCTAGAGAGTTAAACTTCTTAAGATTAGATACTGATGAGGCTAAGATGAGTAAACAGTTCAATGCTTATATCCAACCACTAGCTTTGGTATATTTCATACTCACAGGCTACACCTCTAACTCTAACCAACCACTTGACATGGGACATTTCATCAAAAGGAATTTTGGGAGAGCTGATGTATGAGCTAGTCCCACTAGATCACTAATGCTGTCAAAAAAACAAACAAACAAACAACCCAACAATTCAAAGCATTTTCTCTAGTCTGCCATAGTTCAACAGCATATCTTAATTAGCACAGAACAAAATAGCAGTATGGTACACTGAAAAGACTACTGATTTTGACATCAGAAGACCTAGGATGGAATCCCATCTCCACTATTTACTTACTACCTGTGTGACCTTGGTCAAGTTATTTAACCTCTCTAGGACTGTGCTGACCCATCTATAAAATGAAGAGGCTGGACTAGATGACCTTGAAAAGCCCTACCAGTTCTAAATCTGTGGTGTCATTTGGTATTAGAATCTATCATGTCAAATAATTGGTAGCCCACTACTGGTCTTAAAAATTTAATGAAACTTCAAAGAGAGACAATAAGTAAAATGAACAGCTAATAGTGAACTTCGATCCTCTCTGCTAATGGAGGAAAGCACTGGTGTGGATGATACAAAACATATACTTCTAAACACTGTATATATCCACTGAGATCCAACTGGAAGGATGATGAGCACCAGATGGAAGACAGTCTGGGGTTAAAAATGTTGCAGTTACTTACAAAGCAGATAATCCACACTCTGATGATTAAAAGTGACTATATTTTCTAAGTAGCAGTAGTATGGTACATCATAGTATAGAATAGATAACATAGTACAGTATTGCATTTTCTAAATAAGTAGAGAAAAGTGAGAAATAGAATAGTAGGAGGAAGTAGAATAGGTCTTGCTAAGACTGTGACACTTTAAATTGTTTGAAATAGTTGAAAATGCTTATCCAGTAGTAAGATATAAAACCATGAAAGGAGTTTAAAGAAACATAAAATATAAATATAAAGAGATATAAAGAAATGGATACTGATGATGCTTCATTATATTTTTGATGATATTTTGTATAATTTACTTGTCAAACATATATCTACATCAGAGATTTGGCAACTATGGTTGAGGGAAAATAGAGAGCTGAATGGGGTCTACCCCAAAAAAACAAAAAAACACTACTTTTTTTTTTTTTTGGTATTTTGAAGATGGGTTCATATGATTTCGGTTGAGTTCTTTGTTTTCTTTCTTTCTTTCTTTTTTTAACGAATTTTAAATGAAACTTACATAGATACTGCACACGGACAATGACTTGAGACCAGAATTAAATAAGAGGAAGTGAGTGTGCTGGATTGCATTTCACAAAATTATATAGAACTGTCAATGACCTCAAGCTTTTTTCCCAAAAACAAAAACTATCTTTTTATCACTAATACTTTTCTATTGATGCTATATGGCTGCAAAGCATAACACATTATACTACCAAAAAAAAAAGTTGTGATTCGTTGAGAAGGAAAGAGAACAAAACAGAATGGGTATGAATAATCTAAAGATGTACAGGAAGTCCCCCAGAATTTTGGATAGTTATAATATGGAAGATTTATAAGAAAATACAGGAAAAAATTCTGGAGTCAGAAGACCAGAATTCAAATACTGTCTCTATTACCAATTCTTTGTATGACTTTGGGCAAATGATTTAACCTCTCTGAGCCTCAATTTTTTCATCAGTAAAATCAAGGAGGTATAACTGGATGACCTCTAAGGTTCCTTCTAGGCTCCTTACCTATGATCTTATTATCCAAGGAGTTGTGCATAAAGATAAAGAAGCATGGAGGGGTTGTTAACCTGCATTCCTGGGGAGAACATCCATATCATAAGACCACAGATCCAAAGCACCAAAGAAAGCTTCTCAATTAAAAAAAAAGTCAGAAGATGTAGGTCCCCCAAACATCACATAAACCTATTGAATCAGCAGAACCTGAGCTAAGGAAGTCACCCTCTAAGTTGGAACATTTAGTCTGCTCTACAGAATATTTCCTCCCAGACAATACAGACCTGGCCCATGCATTTTTAGCCAGAAGCAAATTGTGAGAAGGAAATTTTAAACCCTTGAAAAGAGAAGGGTTTGCTGTGGAAACTTTGACTAGTCCCTTCCCTGCAAGAGCAGGAGCCATGCTGTTCCAGTCATAAAACAACAGATTATTTCAAGGGGGAAAAGTCATGGGGAAAAAAGAAAGAAACTTTATACTGTTAATTAATTTTGCAGAAATCCATCAGAAGGTAGGAAAAAACTGAAAGTAGATTCTTTCCCATAGTCCAAGAGTAGAGAAAATTACATCCTTGCATATATTTTGTTCCCCCCTTTCATGCAGCTACTGATTAAAACCTGAAAGTCACATATCTAAGGGGTTATCAACAAATAGAGACTACAGAGAAATAGACGACAAAAGGTAAAAAGAAATGGAGGAGAAAACTCTGCATGTGTGTGAAATGTAAACTCTCCAGTTCACCAATCCTTGGTAGCTGCTCAGAGGCACAGGGCACATGTGCTTCATTAGTTTTTCCAGCACGGGAAACGCTGACATAGCCCCTGCACCCTTGCTAGGTGAAGCTGATGCTGTCAGACATGACAAGTGAATGCCAAGTTAACCAGAGAACATTATGGGTTTTCTTTTATAGATCTGGTCTTTTATTAATGCTTCAGTTAGCAATCTTTTTTTTTTCTCTTAAAAGCTAAAGTACACAGCTAAAAATTTTCCCTTTTAAAAACACTACACAAATTCCTGTTTTTCAGGGATCTTCAAAGGACAATAGGTTAGAGGTCCTCATTTGAGATAAACACAACTAACAGCCTTGGGAAAGGTTTATATAGTTTAGGAAAGCAGTTCAATTGTGGGCATTTTATTATTTGCACTCCCTCCTACCTCATCCAAGCTAGTTAAAACGGCATAATGGGCAATACCTTCATTCCAATATTGTTACTGAAAAAAAAAGAATCAAATCACTCAGGGACCTACTATGTGCACATTACTATCTTATATGCAGTCTTCAGTCCTTAGTAAATGTTTATTGAATGAATAAATGGCCTGCAATTGCATGATGAAGTCAATTAAATCACTCCCCAAAGCCTTACAAGATGAAACCCAAAAGGTTTCACCCCATGCTTAGTCTATGTGTTTATATTCCAAGGTCAGTCAAAGAAGAGCATGTCAGAAAGTTCATGTGCCTTATCATTATGAATTGAGGGGGGGAGGGGGGCAAACCAGATCCTGTGGCCAAGAAAATATTTCAGGAGGTATTGCCTTGGGAAGAATTTTTCTTACAGGGAAAATATCTTCCTGAGGACTATTTTATGTGATTTTTTTTTTTAACACACTGCTCAAAACTTCGTTCAAGAAACAAAGATACCATGTATGTCCCTGGGCATGAAAACCCCCAAGTCAGGTCCTAGCAGGTGAGAAAACCTTCAGTTGAACTTGCAAACAATTTCAACATACCATCTTAAAAAGTCCCCAAAAGTAGGGATGGGAAAGTAAAAGCAATAAATATTTTATTTATATTTATAGTATTATTTATTTATAAAGATTTATAACAAAGTAATATTTCCCTCAGATATTCAGCTGGAGGTAGCATGCATTTCAATGACTTCACTGTCTCCAAAGGGAAAAGTTTGAAAACCCACCTATATCAGAACAAGAACTCCAGGTTGAGTCATTAATTATAGGGACAAGGGACAATACATTTCTTTATTATAAGACTTAAGATGACCAATGAAATTAAGTAGAATTGGTAAGCCTTGTCCCATTTGGTACAAATATTCAATCATTCAATAACTATTTGCTGTTTCATGTGCCCAGAACTGTGCTAGGTACTGTGACAAATACAAAACATGTATAAAATGAGATATTATTACATTCCAGGAGAATGTAAGCTCCTTGAGGGCAGAGATCATTTCATTTTATCTTTCTGTTCCCACGTAACAGAATGCCTCACACCTAAATACTTAATAAATGTGTACTCAATTTAAATGAATAGTCTCTGTCCCCAAAGAGTTTAGAGTCTACTTGAGGAGACAGAACTAATATTAAATTGCTAGGTGATAAAATTATGTGGTCCAAGTGCAATAGAAAGACTTATGGATTAGAGAAGACAGAAAACTTCATGAGAGGGTGGGATTTGAACCAGATCTTAAGGATAAGTAGGATTTAAATCGATAGAGAAGAAAAAGAAAGGGAAATCCAAACAGGAACAAATGACTACCACAAGCAAATCCAAGAGGCAGGAATGGGTATAACCTAAGTGGGATAACAATAGATGGTCCTACCTGACTGGAGTTTCATAAATAGTTAAGTATTAGGGAGCAGCAGAAAATATAAGCTGGATGGCGAAGATGTGATCCCACTGTGAAGAATTTGGAAAACCTGACAGAGGAAGATGGACTTTATGAGGTAGGTAACAAGGAGCCATTGTAAGTTCTTAAGCAAGGAAATGACATGATAAAAATAGCATTTTAGGAAGATCAATATGGCTGCAGTGTGTGAGATCAACTAGGAGATAGACTGAGAGGCCAGGAGACCATGAAGGAAACAACTGCAGCAACTAAGACATTAGGTGATAAGGTCTCAGACTAAGGTGGCAACATCAGGAAAAGGAGAGTAAAGTGTAAATGTAAGAAATACTTCAAAGGAAGAAACAGTAAGATTTGATAACAGATGGAGAATTTCCAGGGAGAGGAATGATCCTGGCTTCTAAGTTATTCTGTGGTTCACTGTTCTATTGAATTCATTTGTCTATCTTCCTTTGTCATCCTTGAATAACACTGATTCCCTTTCAAGAGATTCCTTCTGTAATTGAGGTAAAACTGAGCAGCGCCCTCTCATGTGCTGAAATATATGTTGAAATTCGTGTGACCCTCAGAAGATCCTTGAAAAGCACCCTTTACTCTGCTCTTGATATCTCAACTAGACTGGGAAAATAAAAACTGTTTTTTGAAACTTGAACCAGTCCTACAAATCGCTCAGTCTGCTCTACTGGGTGATCAGAATAGGAATAATATGGGGTTTTTGTTTTGTTTGTTTGGGTTTTTTCCTCAACTGGGAGCTTTTACCTAAAGAAGGAAAATGTCTACTAGGTAAATTTCAAGCTGAGCATTGTCATTTGAGATAGATAACTTTGCCAAAAGGAAGGAATACCTGCATCCTGCAAAGAAAGTCTCGAAGAAAAAGAAAAAAAAAAGCACTGCTGGTCATTTTCTCCTATTACGATTCCATCAATAGTGACATTTTTCATGCTTGAAGTTCTCCCATAGAGATAAGAGTGATAAGTTGGTACAAGTGGAAAATACATGGGTTCAATCAATGATCATTTAGGTTTTATTTCCGTCTCTGCCATTGATTCATTGTGTGACCTTGGGTAAATCACTTCACTTAATCTCTGGGCCTCACTTTTTTTCATTTGTAAATGAAGTGGTTTGAATTAGATAATTCCTGTCTGATTATTAACATTAATGTGATCAATGTTTTCTAATGGCTCAGCAAAGAATATGCCATAGGACCTTAGGTAATATGCTTTGCCTTCCTGTCTCAATTGCCTCATCTTTAAAATAAAGGGATTTGACTAGGAGATCTCAGCCTTTTCCAGCTCTAAATTCTATGGCTTTGTATTTAAATGACTGGCACCTTTTTCCAATTTATTTTAAGTTGCCTTAAGTCACCAGAGAAGCAAAAATGATTTTCCATCTGAATGTCAGTTACTGAAAACTTCACCAATATTCACCTGGTACTTTAAAAACAAATTTTCCCAGGAAAGTTGTAAGCAAACTTGTAGCTCTGTGTTTTTCATCAAAGAAGCATTTGTGATTGTGAAAATGAGTTTTTTTTTAATTGCTGTCTTACCATAAAATAATGTTACTCTGGTTTTTAAAACACGAGGGAAAAACCAGTGGATATATTTTAGTATGGGTGCACTTTGTGATTTCATAGTGTGAGTAACTGTCTGTATAAATTCTCTCCACCAATGCAGATTATTCCTAATGGCAACTAGTCTGTGGCTTTGGATACTGAGATGTTAAGTCACTTGTCCACAGTCATATGCCCAGCATATCTGAGATGCAGGCCTTAAATACCTTCTGCACCTATTCTGGTAGCAGAGAGTAGCAGACAGTGGACTGGCCTTAGAGTAGAAAGACTTGGGTTGAAGGTAAAACTATACTCTTGGCCCGAGGGAACTAGAAACAGACATACACAAAGACATATAACCTGATATATTTAAGGCTGATGAATGAGTCAGACTACATCCTGAAACTGAGCCCAAAGAGAAAAAATTAAATATAATCTGCTCAAAGTTGGATTCAATCCCAGCTGATACCAAAGATGGATTACAAAACCAGTGCTGTACCTGTACCAGAAACTGCCTTGCTCAGTTTAAGGGGTAAGTGTGGGGTTTGGGAAGAAAAGATCTGAAACAAAACTCAAGTTTTTTCCAAAGAATAACAGTTAAGGGACTAATGGAATTATGTCCTTCAGCTTGAAGCAAATCCATGGATGGATTGGCCACTCATGGCTTCAATAACTAGCTTGCAAGATAAAAAACATCTGAACATTTAAATTTAAACAGAGAATATACTTCTATAGCATTTGGTATGTATTTATTCAGGCTACTGAAACTCAGAGTCATTAATGGCAAAATTTTTATGACACTGGAAAATGGAGAAATAAAAAGGCTAGGAAAATGTGTGATCTTAGGTCTCTGGGACATTGCATACTTTAACCATATCTCTGTAGCTGACTCAGGTTAAAGGACAAGACACCAAAAACTACAGTCTTATGAAAGGCCAGGCTATCCCCTACTATGAGTTTAACTTGAACAGGGCTGACCCTAGATAGAACCATGAGAGAGGCAAAATTTTTTTCTTCATTTCCTCTCACTTCATTTTTCTGAATGCTCTTCTTTTCCTCATCAGAGGGAACAATTTCATTGTCTCATTACAAAGAAAGAGAATCTAACAAGTCAGTAATACCTTAGTTCAATAATAACAAGTTGCTAACACAGTTTAATGATGAGAAGCAATGAGGCTCAGTGGAACGCTCTGGAGTCAGAGGACCTGGATTCAAATCCTGCCTCTGATACTACCTTGGGCAAGTCACTTGACCATCTTGGGTATCAGTTCTCTCATCTATAAAAGGAGGGAGTTGGTCTAGATCAGGGGTAGGGAATCTGCTGCCTCGAGGCCACATGTGGCCCTCTAGGTCCTCAAGTGTGGCCCTTTGACTGAATCCAAGCTTCACAGAAAAAATCCTTGAGGATGCAGGCTAGATGGTCTTTAAGGTATCTTCCAGCTCTAAATCTATAGTGCTGTCAATTTATGTTTACTTTCCCAGAAATATTTCAACTTTCAAAAAAGATCCTTGGGGAAAGATACCCAAAAGAATAGAGCTATATGTATGGAAATTCTGACAACAGTGACATGCAGATATCATTAGGCAAAGGAGCCTTCAAATATTAGATAACCAGCTACTCTTCCTATTGGTAAAGCTGGATCTGAACTTGGAGGACAGAAAGCTGATGAGTGGTAAAGTACTTCAAAGAAGAGCCAGTAATAATTTCCCTAAGCATGGGCTCAAGGACAATAATATTCAAAATAATATTTAAATTAGAGCTGTATGAGGTCACACCTAGCAAGTACCAACCCACCTATGAGAAAAAATCAGAGAATAAGTCAGTTTCATTCTTTCCCATCTGTCCTCCTTATTTTAAATCCTCACATGCTCATAATCTGGGTCTTACTCAGCAAAGTCAGATGTACTCATGGCCCTTGGACAGCCTGAAGGGGTCCTAAAGGGCCACTCCCTGCTGCTTGACAATGAAGGGGCTGAGATGACACATGAAGAGCTCTTTCATTCATGTGAAGACAACAGTACTTTAGCTGACTCCAAATGCACATGCCTGTCAATAGAAGGAAAGATGCACAAATGCACATCATATAGGATCTCTCTGACAGATGTGACTCCTGGTCCTGAGAACTCTTCCTGGGTAGACCTCACAAAACCCACTTTTGTGTCCCGAACTCGATGTAGGCAGAATAGCCCACCAACTAAAGAATCTTCTTTAGGGAACTTGGTTCTAAGGGTCTGCAAATTTGGTATCAGTTAGAACATGAACCTGCTCAACTCTGAGGAGTTGGGTAGCTCTGTATAAGGGGCTTAGTTCTTTTATCATAGTCTCAACTACTAAAATAAGAATAATGCCCACCTACTGCACAGATGTCCTAGGAGAGTGAAATGATTCCTGTTAACCTAAGACTTATGGAAATCCTTTGATGAAGAGGATTTATTATTAGGAAAATTATTTCAAAGCAAAAACCTTGGTTTTCTTCTAGAAATTAAAAACCTCAGAGTAATTATTCAAAAAACAGTTTTGGTTGTTTATGAAGTGTGGAGATCTGAAAAGGATGGGATTGGGTTAGCAACTATAAAGATTACTAAACAATTACTCTTGCCTTCAGAGTATAGACCATAAAACATGTCACAAATTAACTACATATAATGTAGAACGTGATTGAGTGCCATAAGAAAGGTATAAACAAAGTTAAGAGAAAGAAGAGGTGTCTAGAAAATGGGGAAAGGACTCATAGGAAGTGACAATGGTGCTGGGCCTTGAAGAAAGGGGAGTTATTTTAGCCATCAGAGATGGGAGGATGGGGGGAAGATACGAGGTAAAGGAGAAAAATGTGAACAAAGATATGAAGGCTGAAAAGTATACCAGAGGGACCTGAACTATATGTTAAGGAGTTTGAAATGAAATGAAAAAATAAAGAAGGCATCAGTAACCCAGGTAAGAAATAATGAGGGGCTGAATATGGGTACTAGTAGCAGGAATGAAATAGAGATGAGAGAGATGCAAGAGATATTTGTAAATTAGAGGAAATTGGATTTGATGACTGACTACTTACCTTGTTCCACTGACAAAACCAGGAAAAGTCAGAAGCAGTTAGTGTTGGGAAGACTTTAGGCATATTAAGTTCAAATTGCAAAACAACATTCCAGTGAAGATGCCCAGTAGGTGGTAAGAAATGAAAGACTAGAACTCTTTAAAGAGATAATGACTAAAGATACAAATTTAGAAAACAACCCAATTGAAGAATAATGATTGCTTAGAGCAAGGTGTTCTTAACCTGGGTCCTTAAACTTTTATTAAAAAATATTCTGATAGCTATATTTCAATATAATTGTTTTACTTTGTAATCTTATTTGCTTTGTGCATTTAAAGACTTAATTTTAAGAAGGGGTTCATAGGCTTTACCAGATTGTAAAAGGGGTCCACAACACACAAAAAAGTAGAAATAAAAGCAGAGGGATGAAACGTCATGAATATTTCAAGAAAATTTCAAGAATATTTCAGAATATTTCAAGAAAAGTGCCAGTGCCAAATCCTGCAAAGAGGTCTGGGAGTCTGAGGGCTTAGGAAAGGTTACTGGATTTGACAGGATGTCACTGATTACTTTGGAGAGCCGTTTCATTGGAGAGGTGGGGGAGGAAGTGGTAAGGAGTTAAGAAATGAGAGGGTGGAAAGGGAGGAGAGTGTACACATAAACATCTTGAGAGAAGTTTGGTGGGGAGAGAAAGAAGGGAAGAGGTGGGCTGGTAGCTCCACGGAATGGAAAATCTAAGACTTTTTGTTGTTGTTTTGTTTTGATAAAGGAGAACTGAGCATATCTGAAGACTGACAAGAAGAGAGAGGGACTGTAGGTACAGGAACAGGGTACTGATTGATGGAGTTAAGTCCTTGAGGAGATACAAGAGAAGATCAAGGATATATGTGGAAGAATTAGCCTGGGTAAAGTGAAAAGATCCATCTGCAACTGAAACAAGAAGAACTGTGGGGAATAAAGGGATGAAGAAATATTAAGGTAGAAGAGAGGAAGGAAGTTGAGGATACTCTTGATAGATACCTTGATAATTTCGGGAAATAAAGGAATTTATTTCCTGTTGTTTTAAAAACTATACTGAAAACCCAGATAGTACATTGATTCAGCACTAACAGTACCTTGCACATAGTAGGTACTCAGAGAAGGTCTGCTGAGGGAATTCACATTCCAGTAACAAAGGATCACAGATGTACAACGAGAATGAACTTAAGTCTTCAATTTCAGCCGCTTAGTGTTTCTGATAAGGAAATAAAGGTCCAAAGAATTTAAGTGACTTGTCACAGTTTCCAAGAGGCAAAGTAGAGATGGAACAAATATCTTCTGACTCCAAATCTAAAACTCCTTCCACTGTACTGAAATTCTAATGGAATTACTGATCTTCTAATGTTCATGATGTGTGCAGCTAGGCTTGGAGTCAGGAAGACTCACCTCCCTGAGTTCAAATCTGGCCTCAGACACTTACTAGCTGTGTGGCCCTTGGCAAGTTACTTAACTCTATTTACCTCAGTTTCTTCATCTGTAAAATGAACTGGAGAAGGAAAGGGCAAACCATTCCAGTATCTTTGCCAAGAAAACCCAAAATGAGTCACAAAGAGTTGGACATGATCAAACAACAACAAAACGTTCATAATGAAGAGTGAATTAATATTATTATATAAAACTATATTCCAATTCTGTTTGTACCTCCCTTCTCATCTCTCTCCATGAGACAGAATTACAAGTATCACTTCTGACATCTCAATCTTCTTTAATTTTCAAATATACCCAGAAAAAAAAACCACAGTCCAATCTAAAATTCTGAAATATTTAGGCACCACAAAACAAATATTTTCCATTTTAAAGCACTAAAGAAATCTCAGCTTAAACAACCGGTAATTGATTGTTCCATCTAAGGGCATTAAAATTTTTTCCAGATTTCTCAAATTGTCCTTTGAAAGCCTCTACCAACTGCTCACCCCCACCTCATTTCTTATTATTCCACAACTCCTACCCATTATTCCAAGTCTCTGATCTCTTTCAAAACTTAATCCCCTCAAAAACACTGCCCCCCACTTAATCCACCATCAGCACACTTAACCATTATTTCTCATGCTCTCAGCATTTGTTTGAAGAATATATATTTGCAATCATTAATACATGCCTTTGTAAATCATACTGTGTATGTGTTCTATCCTTTCAAATATTCTTAACCCCCTCAAGGTCAAGAATGGATCTATTTCTTTTCTTTCAGTTTTCCCAGCTGTATAAAATGAAGTATTTGGATTGTGCATTCTTTAAGGTCTTTTTCAGGTTCAATGTTTTATGACTTTGTATAACATTTTACACATAGTATGGCTTCTATGCCCTTCCTACTCTTTTCTTCCTCCTGAATTCCTTCAAATCCCAGCTAAAATCCCACCTTCCACAAGAAGCCTTTCCCAAGCCCCATTAATGCTAGTGCCTTCCTGCCTTCTGCTATTTATCTCCAATTTACCCTGTCCAAATTTTAGTTGTACACAGTTGTCTGCATGTTCTCTCCCCCATCAGTCCATGAGCTCCTGCTCCTTGTCTTTTGCCTTTCTTTGTGTCCCCATGATTAATACAGTGCTTGGCACATAGTAGTTTGTTGACTGATTGGCTAGAGTTCCCCAAAACTAAAAAAAGACCATAATGTGGATTCTGCCTTTCAGACACCTGCTTCTCTATCAAAGATAGGAAAGGATGCAAATTATCTTCCTTTGGTTGGGGTATCAGAAAATCTTTTCTCAGAGATTTCATAGGAAAGATTTTCTCACATCCCCACCATAATGGCTACAACCAAATGTGCCATATAAGTTTGTATGGTTTACTCACATATCAGACCTTAACTGCTGGTCAACAATAACCTGCACCTCTCCTATTGGGTTCTTATATTTTGGAGAGAAGAGCCTTGGGGAAATTCTTCAGATGAGGAGGGGGAAAAAAACAACATGAGCCAAAATCTACATTTTTTTTTCTCTCAAACATCTGTGAATCCATTAGTTCTACATGGTAGGCACTCAGAGGAGCAAGAGTCAGCAACCTTTAAAAAGTGGCTTGCCAAGATGCTGACTGTGCCCCTTCTTTGGGGAGGGTGAACAAGAGATTAAGCTCCTCTGATCACCTAGCAAGCAAGAAAAGAGAGTGTACCTTAATGCTAATAAGGAACTAGCAACACCTTTCAGTAGCAACAGCTACTGTGCTAATAACCAGTCAGTAGACACCATGCACATTTTGAGAGGTACTCGAGGTTACCAAACTATGACCTAGAGAAATGAATTCTCCACATCCAGTTGGTCTAGCCTATGGTAGGAAGGGTAACAATTGAGAAAATTCCCAGAAACACAAAGGGGGATAAAACAAACAAAAGTAAAAGTAGCACTACAAGCTTAATTTAACATCCCAAGAAAAAGCTGCTCTCATTCTGGAGTTAAATGAAAGAATGCTGACCTCAGACTCAAATATGATCAGTAGCAGGTCTCATCTCACGTTTTTTTTCACCTTGTCAATAATGCTTATGAATGTTAGAATGTAGGGTAGCATAAAAAAAAATTCCCAATGCTAGTAACTAAAAGGTTTTGCATTTTGCGTACATGAAATCATACCACACACACACATTTATCAACCTTATCTTTTCCTCGTTCCTTTCCACAGGAGCTGAGATAGTAGCAGTTATGGTGCCAAAGAAGCATCCAAGAAAACTTGAATGCACTTCCATCTGGCAGAGCTGGGCTGGCTTGGAGCTAGAATCCTAGATTCATTTTTCATACTGTGGCTTACCTCTGGGCTCTCACTAACTTCAGAAGGGTCATCAGTTCAGCACAAGATGTTAGGTTCTCACCTGCCTGCTACCAGAAGTCAAAAACAACATGGAGGCCTCCCTCCTTTCCAGGAAAATTTTGTGAGAGTTCAGGGATGCAGAAACTATCTTTGACACCTGCTCTACTACCAGAATTACAAGAGTGTCCTGGTGAATAAGAAAGGGCAGCAAAATGATTACTGCCACCACAAACACTGCAGTTGCTAAGCTCAAAAGGGTGGCCTGGCTAGAGACATGTCCTCAGCTCCTTATTCTATACTGATATTTGGGATAAATGACTCACTAGTGTGGAAATCTTAGGTTATGGAGCAAGGGGAGAAATGTCCTCTTCTTGAGGCCTTAACAATGCATCTTTTGGACATTGTCTTCATGCCCAAACAAAGACATGGAAAATAAAAATCCATGAAAACTGAGAAATATATTTCTTCTATATCAAATGTCATTATTTAGATGATGGATTTTACACATAATTTATTGAAGAAATTTGCAAATGCTGATGCTTGGTTTTGATAAATGTTTGTTACCTTAATAGAAATCAATCTGACCTAAACTTAACACGGCATTCTGTTCCGGAGGTGATGTTCATTTTATTACCATTTTTGTTTCTTTTAAAAATTAAGCTAACAATCCAAAACCTAATGTCAGGTGTTTGGCTTTTCACTGCTGTTTCAGCCTTTACTTTGTCTTTGACAGTAGCCATACAGTACATGATATTTAAATCTTTATCAAATAGCAGTTAGCTTCCAGAAATTTCTCATTCTCTTTGACATCTCAGTAGCCTTTGACACTGTTGATCATTCTCTCCTTTCTAATATTCTCTTCAGGTTTTCAGGACACCACACTCTCCTGGTTCTCTTGCTACCTATCTGATTACTCTTTCTCTGTCTCCTTTGCTAGATCCTCTTCCAGATCACTCATTCTACCCACAGATGTTCCAGATCTGCTGATCACTGCCTCCTTAGGACACCACTAAAAAAATCAGTCCAATTCTCTACACAGGAATCTTTGAGATCATCCAGTCTTTCCCTGTCCTTTATTTCATAGATGAGGAAAGTGAGGTACAGAGAAGCAGGGTTGAACTGGTACTGAAATCCGGGTCCACTGAATTCAAATCAAATGCTTTCAACATGACATCAAGGAGGGACCAGTGAGGGACATCGCTCACTGTCCTTATTTGCTACTGAAGCAAAAATATCTGCCATTAGAAAAACCCCAAATTGTGCTTTCTAAGTGCACGGGAAAGAGGCAGAATGTGGACAAATGTTTTTCATTCTTGAATCGTTAAGAAATGGGATATCAACGTACGATACTTAACAATTTGTATTATATAAGAAGAAGGCATTTCTTTTTGTTAAACGAATCTCAACAAGCATTCCATTTTTGTGCTACCAAAACGTCTCTATTCTAGGTAATGGAATGGGTTGAGGACGTATTGCCACATCTTCCCACCCAGCCTCTTTTTACCCAAACTTCCTTTTTCCCAGCTTTTCAAATGCTAGCATTTAGGCATTTTGCCCACTCACTTTGGCATTCAGGAGAGAAAAATAACTGGGCTTGAGGGCAAAATTCACCCAAAACAGCTACCAATCAAAGCTGCTGTGTAAGTCTTATTTTGTTTGCCATGCTGAGGCTAAGTCAAACATCTTCCATGTTCAGAGCACACATTTCCCGATCATTCTGTTTTGTCTTCCCCAGGATTTTTAGCATACCCTTTCAGACTGAAGTGAGTGGTGTGTAGAGCTGAGTAAACTGTTTTAAAATGTTCATGTAGATTAGGTAAATAATCAGAGAAACAGTAAAAAGGCAATGATATTCGAGGGCCAATGGTGCAGATCTCTGTAAGCTTAGTGTTTCCAATTTTAATTCTAGCTGTGGCCCAGAGTACAGATGAGGGGCTGCACAGTGTTCCTTCTGTTTGAGACATTGTGTATATCTAGCATTCTTGTCCAAATGACTTGGTATCCTAGTGATAGGTGCGATAGCGGTCACAGCAATAGAAAGTTGCTGCTAACAGGTACCCAAAAAAATCCTAAGTCAACAACTGGTCATAAGACTTCAAGCCTGCAGGGGAAAAAAACTGTTTCAAAAATCTAGATTATTGTTTAGAAAAAAAAAAAGCAAGTGAGTGAGGGTATTATAAGAGGTAGCTCATGAGCAAAAGAAAAAAACAAAAACAAAATGGTACCAAGTTGTTGCTACTGAATTACTAAGTTTAACTAACTGTATAATGGTAAAGAGGAAAAAAAGAACTGATCTCTGTTTCAAGGGTTTATCATCTAAGAAATAGTTACATACAGTTCAGAAGTCTGCTAAGCCAAACGGAAAAACTAACACATGCTGTCTTTTTATTTAGTGTTTCAAGCTATTTTACTAAACAGATCACCAAAGAAATCATTCTTAACATTATTTTAATACTTGCTGGTCTATCCTTTCACAGGAAGTTGGAGGCTTCCTTTAGTGGGATGCCCCCTCATTACTTTCAATAAGCATGTGTCTTCTATTTGTAGATGGAGGGGAGACTTGGGACTGGCAAAATCAATGCTGATGTACTGATGCAAGTGGGAAATATTTGCCTTTGTTTTGTATTCACACATATGAAAGAGCTTTCAAATCTTGCCTCACTTGATCCTTCCCTATTAATCTCCACTTTACAGATGAGCAAGTAGACACTGAAAGTTCAGTGATTTGCCCAAAATCATACAGCTACCTAAGGACAGATCTGAGCTCCCTGATCATCTCACTAGACCATGCTATTGGCACATCTTTTATTCCCTCTCCAGAACAGAGCAGAGAACACCAACCAGAGAGGAAAAGTACCTTAGCAAGCCTTCCATGATACCAAAATAAGTTTTACAAAGAGCCCTTTTTGAAAGGTTGCATCCATCACCTTTCCAATCAAGACCCTTACTTGAACCTCTTGAGACAACCCCACCCCTCTTCTCAGGAGAGAAGTCAGAATCGGGTTAATTTATTACCCACAAAATTCAACTATCATATGCTTTATGACATGATTCCTGTCATTGAGGAACCTACAGACAAAAACACACATGCACTCCTCACACACAAAGACATGTTTTCAGTAGGAATTTTATTGAAAAGTGTGATGGCTAAAAATTCCCCAGGTCAAGACTATATGATATTGCAACCTAAAAGCTGGCAAATCCAGACTTTTATCCATGTTCCAAAACCATATGAAATTTCAGAAACTAATAGGAAGCAACACGGTAAATTGTCTGCTTGAATTCCTTTGTTTGGCTTGTACAGATCTTCATAACCTGACCCCTTCCTACCTTTCTAGGCTTCTTACACTCTCTTCTCTTCCACTGGCTTATTTACAGTTCCTTACACAAAACTCCTTCATATCTCCAGTCTCTGTGCCTTTTCACTAACAGTCCCCCATGCTTGAAATGCTCAAATCTGCTCACCTCCCCTGGCTTCCTTGAAGATTCAACTCAAAGCCTTCCTTCTGCAAAAGTTTTTCGCAGCCCTTCCCCTGCTGCTAGTAACTTCCCCTCAAATGACCTTCCATTTACTCTGGGTATATATGGTATATATTCCCCGTTATTTCTATATTGTTTCTCTTTAGTATGTGGTCTCCTTTTGGGCAGGGATTATTCTTTGCTTCTCTTCGTATTCCTAGTGTCTAGCGCAGTGCCCGATGCATGGTGAGTGCTTCATGAATGCTTGTGGACTAATCATAATAATAATCTGTACATACTTATACACTTCAAAAATTAAAACCAGTAAGGTCTATGCCCAATAGGGCTAACTCTCATATAATGTTCATCATCATCGCAGTACCTTATAGTTAGCATTCATATATAGCACCTTAAGGTTTGGAAAGCACTTAATTCGCATTGGATCTTCACAACAACCCTGGCAGGTAGGTGCTATTATTATCTCCATTTTACAGATGATGAAATTGAAGCAGACAAAAGTTAAGTGACTTGTCCAGGGTCACACATCTTATGGGTGTCTGAGGCTAGATTTGCACGGAGGTCTTCCTGACTGGAAGTCCAGTGCTTTATCCACTGTGCCCCCTGAAGGAATCACCTTAATCACTCAACTTGCCTCAACCCAAAATTCAGTCAAGCCTGATTGTCATCTGAAGAAATGTGGAATTATTTTCTTTTCTTCCTGATTCTAAAATGCATCAACCAGAGATAAGGATCTCTTGGCATAAACTTGACAACAACCCTGAAGATCCTGACTCTTTCATTTGTTTCTTCTACTGCCATCTAAAGTCACAGATGCATCATCACCTTTTCATCATTTCTATGCATATCCATCCTTATCTCTATTTGTCTGCATTTTTAGCCTTTTATGTTTGGTCTGCCTGAAGTTCTGGATTGCATCACCTCAGATTTAAGAAACTAGTATGAAAAACCATCCATCCTATAGCACCACACCCTACATTTCCCATGCATTGTGCCAAACTCTGAATACAAATGATGAAACATGAAAATATACCAAGGTTCTTTAGCTAGCCAGTGTTCCTGCATCCCCTGAGTGACCAATCTAAGATAGCTCATAATCGAGGTACTTTAGATTAATATAGTGCCTGCTTTCCTAAGAACTTTCCCATAGATCATTTCATTTTCTGCATCATGCCCTATAAGGAGGTGCTGAGAGACAGGCATTCTTAGAAGGTCATACAGCATAAGCCAGTATCTCTTTTTATATCAAAAGACCCCTTCTCTGTGAAAGAAATCCAGGAGAAAGAACACCAATGCATCATCCACAGACACATCAGCTTCTAGTCTAAAGATCTCTATGTTCAGCTATTCATGGTTTTGGCAAAATTTCAAAACCTCCTCAATCTTAAGATGTCCAGTCTCTGAGTAGTGAGTTGAAGCCTGTTCGGCATTAATGGGCATATGTTTGTGGACTCTGCATGTGAAAAACAAACATGCCAGTGCATTGCTCTGAGGGACCATCTCAGGGATTAGGATCACATTAACTTTAATCCTGCAGCTGGCCTGGCCAAGAAACTCCCACTGGAGTCCAGAGGAACCATGCATGAGTTCTCTGGAATTCTGAGCAAGACTAAATTTTCTCCCAAATGATATTAATAATCAAAGGGATCACACCTGTCTAATTATAGTTGTTTCATTTTTTTTAAGTTCAACAAAAAACCTTCTTCAAGCCCAGTCTGATTAATACACCCGTTTCAGATGTTGGCAGATCTCTGCTACTACAGCAATCTATCTTTACTGAGAGTACTTGAATAATATAGCACAAATTAAAATCAATCTCTTACTTTTTCTATCATTTAATCTTAACTAAGGAGTCATCCTAGTTCTTCTGCATACTCTAAAGGATATGTGTGTTTATATACGTTTTATATGTGTATGCATGCATATATAAAATCAAATATCTAATTCTTAGGGATTTAATAGTGTCTACAAAAATGAAAATCTTTGGCATTCAGATCTTGCTACACATACAAGCAGAAAACCTAAAATTCAAGGTCATTTGGTTTTCAAAGGCCACAAGATTACCTGGCATCATCTGATGCCTGCATCCAACTCCCTCACTCCACACTTGCAAATTTTTTGCATGGCTGTTCTCATGGAGAAATACACTGCTTTGCTTTCTTGGCACACAGAATAGTTTTAAAATAAAATGAGCTTCTCTGCTTCTTTTCTTTTCTAGGCCCAAGTATACTTTTATTAATGGTTACTATGCTAATTACTGACTGCCTTCCAACAGCTTGAAGAATTTTTTTTTCTTAATCAATGGAATAATTATAGCTAAATTTCCCACAGCTAAAGTTTGCCAACCTTTTTCTTCCTCATAAAATACCCTTCTGTTCAGATCAAATCGACTTTTTTTTTCTTACACAATAATGATAGCTGCAGTTTTCCTGCATAGTACATTTCAGGCCATGTTCCTTCGACTGATGCTGACCACAACCCTTCCATGTCATCTCAATCTATACGAGCTGTCACATTGTTAAAATGGAAAACTTGTTAGGAATTGATTTCAGTAAAAATGAAAATCCTGAAGTTTTACAAACTCCCATTCGGGTAGCAGTTGAAGTAGGCGGCTCTGAGGCCCCTTTCAATTGTCAGATTCTGCAAATCTGTGACATCTTCCAAAGAAGAAAGATCTATCCAAAACACATGAGGCACTGTTCATATGAACTTGGAAATTAGTGTAAGGGAAGAAAATGCAACTTTTCCTTTGTGGTATCAGACCCATTTTCTCCTACTGGCCTTTGGGAGAGTGAGGCCTCAGATTTCCATGTGGCAGGGGATAAAATGGGGAGGAACAAAGACATAAAAGGAATATGCTATCCTTGAACTCTCCAGTACCCTCTTACCATAGATCCCCACCATAGAACCATCTACAGGTCTGATGTGCCTGTAGGGTTCCCATGGAAACACCCAGGTCACAGCTCTCCTTACCATATTTCTATTGCCAGTCTTTCTTCCCTGGCCTCACACAGCCAAGGATATTGCTCATGTAAGGATCAATCTTGTTTTCTCTGATTATTACTGAAGGAGAACAAAAGGACTGCAGAAAATCTTAGAGTTTCTTTTTTTAAAAAGTTACTCTGCAAAGCTAAAAAGGACATCTGAGAAAAAAAAGAACAAGGTTTTATTTATTTAAACTTTTTTTAGAATTGGTATCTAAATATTATGTAGCTAGATAGAGTGCTAGAACTTAGACCCAGAAAGATCTGAATTCAAATCCTTCCTCAGACTCTTACTAGCTGTTTGATCCTGAGCAAATCATTTAACCTTTGCCGACCTCAGTTTCCTCTTCTGTAAAATCAGGATAATAACAGCACCTATCTTACGGGGTTGCTATAAGGATCAAAAGAGATATTGCATGAAACATTTTGCAAACCTTAAAATGCTTAAATTTTAGCTAGTAAATTTATTTACTTCGACTAATCTTTTCTGGGACCTGGGCATAGCATATGCCAACCATTACACCTTCTTCTACCAGATGATTTAAAACAACTGACTCACTTTCTCTTTAAAAGTAGCTCCCCATGACTGTACAGGATTAGTAAAATGTGCTCAAGGGATGTACTAGGTAACATAACAGCTAACAATCATCTCATTTCTTTTATTGCTCTCTCTGCTTCCCTGTCCTCCTTTGATGAGTCCTAGCCTTGCTAACTTTGAACATAGACTGAAATTAAAAAAAACAATTAAGGGTAACCATGAACAACTAAAATCTGCAACCCAGATCTCAACATTACAACTGTTTCACTGCCTCCCCTTTCTTATCAGCATCTGCAATGCCATGAACCTGTTGCTGAATTTCTCTGCTGTTTCTCTGTTTAGTGAAATTATGACATCTGAAGACATCTACTCTTCCAAGAAGGCTGAAATGCTCTGCAGTAGACTGCTAATTAAAACTTTCAAAGGAACATCCAAAGACTTCACTATGACTTGGTTTATTTACATCAAACACAAAAGGTCCACTTGAGGTAGTCAGAAGTCCTCTGCCAAAGGACATTTACTTTCCTCCATGTTAAAGGTCACCCAATATACAGATTTAGCATTGTACAGTCAATCTGTTAATGAGTCCAAAAAACTAAGGGAGGAGAAGGAAGAAGGACAAGAGGAAGCCCAACCCCTTCCAAATATTGTATTGTGCAGCGTGTGCATGTGTATTTCCTGCTGCATCTTTAAAACAATACTATAAATTCGGATGGGTGTGTTTGGGGCCTTAAGAAATTTGGCAAAATTCTCTCATGATGCTTCCACTACAATCTGAATTATTGCAAAATCAGACAGTGATTGAATCAGCACATCAAGCTGTAACATGCTCAGGAAACAGAGGCAATCTAAAAGCATGGGAGTCGGGCTGACTCTTGTGAAACATACAAAAAAAAATAACTGGCTGATTAATAGTGGCCACTTTATATGAGGGCAAAAAATCTTCATACTCAATCTCTGAGTATTTTGAATAAATTAAGGGTGTTTCCCTTTCCCTAGCCCATCTAGTAAGAAATGTTTATTAACTAAAGGAGGCACAGCAGCTCAGAGGATAGAGCACAAGATTTGAGTTCAAATCTAGGCTCAGATACTTACTAGCTGCGTGACCCTAGGCAAGTCATTTAACCACAATGTCTCTGTTTCTTCATGTGTAAATGGGAATAATAATAGCATCTACCTTCACAGAGTTGTTTTGAGACTAAAATGAGATACAGCATTTTGCAAACCTTAAAGTGCTATTAAATGCTAGCTAACATTATTATTCTTGTTAAACAAATTAAAACTGACAATAACCAGAAAGCTGTTTATTACATTGTGACACATATAATATATAGTACTTTGCACCAAAGACCCTCAGATCTCTTCTTTCAGGGAGTCTTAAGAAATTTAGAAATTTAGCGCATGAGTTTCTGTTCATTTAAACAAACAAGTGCAGTAGTACTAGGTATTTAAAGCTTCGCATGAGTACAAAACAGATGAAGGAAACTGACACTGGGAACCTAAAAATATCACCATTCCTATTTAAACAGGGTTCAATTTAAGTTACATTGGTTCCTGAAATGTGTTGCTGATTCGTCATGCCAACTAGAGAAGAACAATTTTTTTTTATGATTTAAAGAAGATCTGATCCAGGAAGACATGCATCTCCCCCTCATTTAGGTGGAAGCCGGTTCTTTTATGCTACCTACTCGCCAGAAATGGTACCTAGTAAGAACCTGTAGACATAATACATCTCAAATAACCTTCTGTTTGGAGATATCCTGAAATATGCAATCCTAAACAGACGGGTGAAAGACCATACCAATTTACACTGTACTTAATGCATCAGTACTTTCCAAAGTGCTTTCACACTCATGAACTCATTAGATAATTGTAAGAGTCCTAGTAGAGAAAGTATTATCACTCCCCTTTCATAGAAGAAAAATAATTAACCAAGATGAATATTGTACAAGTTCATACTGAAAATTATATTAGGAGCTGTAGATGGGTCTAAGAGTCTCTCTAAGACATCACGCTGCTTCCTTAAGATCAAGATCAAGATGTTTTGCCATTTGGACTGGGAATAACAAATTCTACTTTAGAATTAGTTGAAATTTTTCAAAACCGGCTCTCTAGGTTAGACTGTATTTTGGAAATCATACAGTGTTTATGTTATCATAGACATATACAACTGGACATGTGATCTACTTAGAATGAGAAACTAGAGATAGGCAGTGCAAGGGGTATACTAAGATGCTAAAAAAACAAAAGGAAGTCCTTGTGTTTTGAGTAAAAACTTCAGGGGGAGGAAAAGCCTGTACAAGAATTATATAGTATGGGGGACAGTTAGGTGGCACAGTGGATAGAGCTCCAGCCTTGGAGTTGGGAGGACCTGAGTTCAAATCCAGTCTCAGACACTTGACACTTACTAGCTGGGTGACCCTGGGCAAGTCACTTAACCTTGATTGCCTCACCAAAAAAAAAAAAAATTATATAGCATGAGTAGTCATGGAGGGGTTGGGATCTGTACCCATTCCCATACTCATGTCTTCTATTGTATCACCTCATTTCATCCTCAAAACATTCCTTATAGGACTAGAAGCAACAATCCTGATTTTTGTTTTTGGGTCCATGTCCACCCATGGTAGAGAAAGCAGAAAGTGAACTAAAAAGAAACATTGCCCTATTCAACCCTGGTGAATCAACCTATTCCACCAACACTAAAGGATCAGGTGAACCAACCACTCAATCCAAAGGGTCACTGTGTTGTTTTGAGAAGCAGAATCAGACAAACCAAACGACAAAGTGATGAGGGAATTTCATCTGTGTGGTAATTTTATTCCATCGACTCAACAAAAGTCATATGCTGTGGCATTCTAGAGTTTTTGAAAACAATGGCTAATTCAAAAGCCTAAGGAAAGGATGGAAGATGGGAGGGAGGGTTGGTATATGAACAGTCACTTGCAATGCAGAGTCATTCTTGACAACATCCTACGGCACTGGATCCTAATTCTGCCCATTTGGGCCCCTCTATTCTGGTGTAGGCTTTGGCCCAAACTGACTGAACTGAGCAAAATGTTCCACTTGAGAGCCAGCCTCACTGAAGGTTAGCAGAACTAACACAGGGAAAAATACTAGAAGGGAGAAGGACCTAGATCTTGCCAAATAAAAGCCCGATAATCACGTTTAGAAGGAGTTCAGGCTGACCTGAAAATTTATCCTCTGACTTTAGGTGGATAGGTCACGATTTCTTAATTCCCTCAGAAAAACTGGAGGTCACCACATAAAGCCACTTATTCTGAGGCAAGAGAAAGATTATTCACCATTGTTTGGTAAATCTGAACTTTGGGGGAAAACACTGTAATTGCTCCTGAAATATTCATTTTCAGCCACATTTTTTTTTTAACTGCAGCAAACATGGATAAAAACCACATACAAAGCTATTTAATAGTGGAGCTGACACTCACTACTTGTTCAACCATCAGCCAAGTCACTTCATTGCTATTAACCTTACTTTCCTTCCATGTAAAATGGGGATAATCAGTCTCTGGGGTTATTGTGAGATTTGAATAAGAATGTACATAAAATATTTTGCAAACTTTAGAGCCCTGTATAGTGTCAGATGCTGTTAGGATTATTATAAAGATCAGCCTTGTCATAATATACATGAGAAAACTGGAACCCAGACAGGTAATGTGACTTCCCCTTCTCCCCAACCCCAACTAGATAGATCAGAAACCAACCTTCTGATGCATAGGTCATTGATCTTTCAACACCCTGCCACTGCAACCCCTGATGTGTCCCATACTTTAGCCATTAAATACTAGCTGCAGAGACTTCATTTGAGAAACTTCTAATTTTTACACACACAAAAAGTTACCAAGATGTTTGCTAAAAAGCAGCATAGTATGTTAAAAAGAACATGGATTTGGAGTCAGAGGACCTGGGTCACCTCTAAGAATCTGGGCCAATCCCTGCCCTGCTCTGGGCCTTAATCTCTTCACCCAGGAAATATAAAAGGAGAGGTAGGGGTAGATGATCTCTAAGATCCCTCCTACCTCAAAATTTGATTCCATGATTGAAAATAGGATTCAAGATTAAGAACTAAAATTCTCTTAATGGAAAGAGGAGGGGAAAATCATGCCATTTCAGTTGGTTCTCAGAAAATGTAAGAATAAAAATCACCATTATTGGAGTTTCCCCAGCACACGAGATCCACAGGCCACCTTCTGGAGCCAAAGACATTCCCAGACAGAATCCTCAACATCTCAGCCATTTCCAGGGCTTCAGAGATACTCCTAGAAATCCAAGCCTGGCTAAATCTACACCGACAGCCCTATTTGGTTCCAAGATCATCCAGAGGTTTGGAGGGGCTGGGAGGATGATTTTGTTCTCACTTTCTCCAATAACATCCAATTCAGTCTCATAGCTCTGGAACCAACTTGGCTCTCAGAGTCCTCCTGATGCCAGCTCAAGACCTAATTAGATTGCTGGAACAGAGGAGACATAAAGATTAAATTTGTCTAGACTGTAGGGATGCATGATATCTCAAAGATATGCAATGCTCCAAAGAGTTCCCAGTCAACACCCCCAAACCCAGGAGTCTGGACCGTACTCATCTAGGTAGCACAGTGGACAAATGTTGAATTTGAATTCATGAAGGCCTGAGTTTGAAGTCTGCCTCAGATACCAGGGGCAAGTACTTAATCTCTCTTGGCCTAAATTTCCTCATCTGTAAAATGGCATTAATAACATCTACCTCAAAGAATTGTTGTGAGGGTCAAATGAGAGAACATACTAACATATGTAAATGTTTTACAAATATTAAAGCACTATGTGAATGCTGAGCAGCTAAGTGCGCAGTGGATAGAGCGCTGGGCCTAGAGTCAGGAAGACCCATATTTCTAAATTCAAATCTGTCCTCAGACACTCTACTAGCTGTGTAACTCTGGGCAAATCACTTAACCCTGTTTGCCTCAGTTTCTTCATCTATAAAATGAGCCTGAAGGGGGCAGCTAGGTGGTGCAGTGGATAGAGCACTGGCCCTGAAGTCAGGAGGACCTGAGTTCAAATCTGGCCTCAGACCAAACACTTGACACTTACTAGCTGTGTGACCCTGGGCAAGTCACTTAACCCCCATTGCCTAAAAAAAAAATTAAAAAATTAAAAATTAAAAATTAAAAAAAAAGATTAAAAAAAAAAATGAGCCTGAAAAGGAAATGGCAAACCACTCTAATATCTTTGCCAAGAAAATCCCACAAGGGGTCACGAAGAGTCGGACACCACTGAAACGACTGAACAAAAATAGGAATGCTAGCTATTATTATTGTATTCTACCCACACTCACTAGGATAAACTATTCTCTAATAAAAGCTACCAATGTATCTCAAATAGAGCAAACTACACCTGTTTCCCTTTACATTTCCACAAAACATAAGTCAGCACCTATAAAGGAGAAAAGAAAAATGAATTACTATCAGCAGGAAACAATTACTAGTTACTTCATACTCTGATTCATACATCCATGACCAAAGCCCCAGTCTACTGAAGGATCACAAATTTAGTCCCTAGAATTGTTACATACACCAATGTTTTGGTCTAAAGCAAGGACCTGGGCCAGGGACAATAAGAACAACCGAGTTGTGCTCATGTTAAGTATGTTTACAATGCCTTTTCTGCTTTAGTCATTTTCAGTCAGCTGTGTTGGATGAATTTCCAGACACACTAGAGGAACAGTACCAAACGTGAGCTAGCCGTCTAAGGAGGAAGAAGCTAATTGTGACTATGAGGAACATTTACTACCCAAAGGCTTGATCTATTTTCATCTGAGTGAATGACCTGATGACTAATAGGCAAATGTCACAAAATGAAAGTACAACATAACTTAATTAAATACATTATTTTTCTTACACACTCCTACCCTGAGGAATTTAATAATCTCCTCCTCCCCTCCCGTACCCCATTTGTTGTAAAAGATCCAGAGATAAGGGAAGAGGTGTTGTTTCAGTTCAGTTTTGAAAGGAGTATCTTTACAGAGCCACAAAAATGTTATGCATAGTCAAGACATCCAGAACTTCAGAGAAAAAAGGCCCTTGAATCAAAAGAGCTCACGGGTGTCAGGTGAAAGAGGAAGAAATTATTACTGAGAGGAAAAAACCAAAAAACAGTATTGGATTAAATGTTTTCTTCTGAATTTCACAAGATAAGCAGTATATTTCTGCTTAATTTTAAACTTTTAAAATAAAACAGATTTGGAACACACTTTAATCATCTTCATAGCTTCTCTAGCACAGTGCCTTTTTATATGGTAAGCACGTCATAAATACCTGCTTGGCAGAATGAATGAATAAATGAATGAACAGAAACTGTGGTGGAGCTAATGAGCATTTCAAGCCAGATAGTAGTAACTATTAAGTGTCAGATTTGATCCTTTCAACAGAAAACACTTAGCAACAAGCAAAGAGAATCAAATTCAGAAAGTATATCCACAGGAATGAAGGAATTTCAGAGGAAGAAGTATCGGAAAGTGATACAAAAGAAAATAACTTTTAAAAAAAGTTTTCCAGGCCCCTCCCTGAAAAGGTTTCCCCCTTTCACATCTAAGAATCTGTGATTAAAATGTCAATTTCCTTTTCCCTCTTCTTTAAGACCTAATCAGAATAGTTTTGCTTTTCTTGAATTAAAGTTATTAACAAGTTCAAAGTACAACTGTGGCTCCATAGAGCCAGGGCCTAAAAAAAAATCAAAGAATATTGACTACATATATATATACTCTCAGCATCCCCCAAA
Organism: Vombatus ursinus; assembly: GCF_900497805.2. Lineage (NCBI taxonomy): Eukaryota > Metazoa > Chordata > Mammalia > Diprotodontia > Vombatidae > Vombatus > Vombatus ursinus. Next base: position 9,061,055 of record NW_020954557.1, read on the forward strand.
GACACTACTTCACTCCACCCCATCCATCCAGGTACCTCATCAACCGGCACCTTCCACTGTGTTCTTGATACCAACAGTTCCCTGAGCTTCCTGGGATTTTCTGAACCTCAGAACCACTCCAGGGGAAGACCACAGGGCTTTTCTCATTCCCTTTCTTCTCCCCTCACTCCCACACCACTCTCTCAAAGCAGTTGTGCACTTTTCTTTGCGTTTTTAAAAGGATGTTTACTAATAAAACACTAAAGAGAAAACATAAGAGAGTACAGCTAGGATATGATAACAGGTTGTTCACACAGACCCAGGTATCTGGAGCTGTATCAACTCATATCATATCAATTAATATGTAAATTTTAAATTCCTTTCTCAAGGTAAAACTCACAAGTTCACAAATATCACTACAGGGCACTAAGCCTAGTTTTGTCTAACCTTCTGATTGGGCAGGGACTGTCTTATATCTTTCTTTGTATCCCTGGCACTTAGCACAGTACCTGGAACAGAGTAGGCATTTAATAAATACTTATTACCTGATTGATTTAAGCTCCTACATAATCTTGGCTTTGACATTAGCTCAGTTCTAATTCTCTTACTGTGCATTTGACTACTCATGCTGGTATATCACTTCCTTTCAGAATCTGTTTCTCTACTACTCAATTATGTGGAAAAGATTCTAGATCCTGGAAAGATGCTTGTCATGGCCACCACCATAAGAATGACCTGGGACACTTCACTCAAGACCCAAGTGACCATGACTTGAGAAATGCCCCTGCTTCACTAAGTCCCAGAAAGAAACACGCTTCCATCCCTGGGCCTGGAAAGTTTCAACCTGGGAGTTTCAGATCTTGGCCCTTCCCTCACCTTCTATCTGAAGATCTCCAGGATTTGACTCCTAGAAACTGCTCTTTGAGTTCTTGCTGGGGCACTTGAAGCAAATTCTACTAATCCAATCACTTAGCTAATTTGGCTGTTAATGGCGAAATTGCCTTTTCCAATGAGGTCCTTCCCCTGACCTTGAGCTCCTTTTTCAGAGCTGACTGGCGACTCTGGGTCTGGGCTTCCACCCTATTCACAGCATGTCCCTTCCTTCCAGGCTACCTTTCTCCCTTGTTTTGAACCTTCACCCCCTTGTTCTTTCTCCTATTTTTTTTCTACTTTTTGGACTAGCTCTGAAGACAGATGGATTGCAGGGGCAATTAATATTGGACATTCTCTCTTGTCCTTAGGTACTGGCTCTGATCACTTCCTGATTTCAGAATCATGAATTTTTGGCTTCAAACCTGGGCTCCTTCTCATGGGGCTACATCATAAAGACTCCACTATTTACCACAATTACAAATGAGACTGCATATTGCAATAGAAATATTATCAAGAGTCATTCTCCTCCTCATAAAAAAACAAAATTAACTTGCTCCTCCAACACACACACACACACACCATATCCTATCTCTCATTCCTCCCCCAAGAAAAAAACCTCGGGCAAGACCATTTCTACAAGAAAAAATATCTAGTTTAATATAGTTTATTCCCACATCCATAGAAAGAATATGTTCACTGGAGAAATTAAGTCTGTACTACAGTAACATATGCAATACATGACAATGAGGTGAAAGAATATGCATTGTATATGCAATTTTATAATAACTTATGCCTTTAAGGCTGATATTTCACATTCATATTTGTACAGTTGTCCTTTAAAATTATCCTTTCTGCAACTATCCTCTTGGTCTCTTAAGTGTTTATTTTTTTAAAAAAGCTGAGAGGTAGGGAACAGCTAGGTGGCGTGGCGTAGTGGATAGAGCATGGTCCTGAAGTCAGGAGGACCTGAGTTCAAATCCGGCTTCAAACCAAACACTTGCCACTTACTAACTGTGTGACCCTGGGCAAGTCACTTAACCCCAATTGCCTTAAAAAAAAACCAAACATCTGACAGGTGGCTTTTTGGTTTTTTAATGTTGTTAACTTTCCCCTATATCCTTCCTCTGAAATGCTCCTCTGTTACAAAGAAAAACAACCAAAGCAGCAATTACCTAGAGAGAGTACAAAACTTCTGACATCTCTCATTTGAGTGAAAAGACTTACATTTCATCATTTGTCCCCCGGAAACAATCTGGTGAAGTAAATGCCGATTTTTACTGTTTAATGATCATATCAGTGTAACCTACAACTCTCATGAATAGAAGCATACTTACAATGAGAACAATTCAGAATCACAGAATTTGAGAGCTGGAAGAGACATCTCTACCCAAAAGGAATTTCTACTAAAACATATCCAACAAGTGGTCATCCAGTCCGCTGGAAGACCTCCAGTGAAGGAAAACCTACTACCTCTCAAGGCAATTCATGCCACTTTGGGGCAGCTCTAATTGTTAGGTAGAATTTCCTGCCATAAAAAAACCTAATTTTGTCTCTCTGCGACTTCTACACCATTGTTCCTAATTCTGCCTTTGTGCTCCAAGAAATCTAATCCCTTCCTCCAAATAAGGAACCTTCAGATACTTAAAAACAGCTATCACGTTCCTCTGAATCTCCACCTCCTCTGTAGGCTAAACATTCCCAGTTCTTTCAATCAGTAAGACTAGACTGGATTTCTGAATTATCAGGATCAAAAAATTAATCATACAGTGGCCAACTTTTTGGTGATGAACACTTCCATACTTAGTGAGGGGGATCCTTGGACGGCAGACATAGTCTGTTCCTCAGATCGTACACTTAACCTTTCCAACATGGTAAGACCTGCTGGATCTTCTGCTATATAGCCATTGCCTTCAAGACTCAGGTATGACACAATAAAACAATCCACGTAAGACTCTGGATAAACACATATATTATTAAAACTGTATTATTGGACATTTAAAATTATGTTATTGGTAACCCCGGAAAATCCTATAAGCACGAGTACAAAAAATGTATTGAAAGGTAATGTGGTGGTGTAGTGGAAAGGGCACTGGACTGGAGTCAGAAGATTTAGATTTAAGTCCCAATTGATACTTACAAGCTGTGTGACCTTGGTTATATAACTTAACCTCTCTACATCTCAATTTATTTATCTCTAAAACAGGTATAACAAAACCTTATCTAAAAGGGTTTGTAAATCATAATGTGATACATAAATATGAACCATGCTTATTATTATCAAGTCACCTGTTGCTTTGTTTCCCCAAGATAAGTGGACAAATGTGCTCAGCTAAGATCTTGAAAGACTAAATTCATATTTAGTCTGTATCTATTCCCAACATAATCTTTTTTTTTTTTAAGACAATTGGGGTTAAGTGACTTGCCCAGGGTCACAAAGCTAGTAAGTGTCAAGTGTTTGGTCTGAGGCCAGATTCAAACTCAGGTCCTTCTGACTTCAGGGCCGGTACTCTATCCACTGTGCCACCTAGTGGCCCCAAATAGTCTTTTTTTTTTTTTTGGTGAGGCAATTGGGGTTAAGTGACTTGCCCCGAGTCACACAGAGACACAGTTATGTGTCTGAGGCCGGATACAAACTCAGGTCCTCCTGACTTCACTCTATCCACCGCACCACCTAGCTGCCCCTCAACATAATCTTTTCAAACAAGGATTTCATGGATTATAAAATGTTCGAACTAGATGGAATAAAACTTTACTTCAAGCCCTTTACTTTATAGATAAAGCTACTGAGACATAGACCAGTGAATTGACTTTTTCAAGGGCATAGAGTAAGCTAGTAGCAGAGAAGGACAAAGCTCCAGAGGGTAACAGAGAGAAGTGAACCCTGGCCTTCTGACTCTCGATCCAGAAGAAATCATATATTCTTTCAGTTACGTGGGAAAACAAAAGCTGACTCTGAAAGTAGCCCAGAAAATAGAATCAAATTACTGTTCTCTTGGTTATTCCTGATGGCTACAATTGTCTTCTCCTTCTCAATGGTTTTCATTCCTCTCCAGTCTGCATTGCTGACCCATTTTCACAGGACTTTCTCTACCAAGACACAGAAGACCACTCCCCAAGAAGTTCACTCCATCCCTGTACTACTCATACTGCAAATACCTCCACCCTTGTGGCTTCTGTGATTCCTCCTAGAACTCTTCAATTTTTAGGATGTCCACACCAACCTGTTCTTCATTCCTTCCTGGGTTACACTACCAAGTCATCTCCACATGCCCCAACCCCTTCGCCTTTTCATTTCCTTTTTATGAATTATCTTCCCCCATTAGAATGTAAAGTAAGGGGGCAGCTAGGTGGCGCAGTGGATAGAGCACCAGCCCTGAAGTCAGGCCTCAGACCAAACACCTGACAATAGCTGTGTGACCCTGGGCAAGTCACTGAACCCCAACTGCCTAAAAAACAAACAAACAAACAAACAAAAAAAAAAGAATGTAAAGTAAACTCCTTGAAGGTAAGGACTGTCTTTTTTTCTGTTTTTAATTTGTATTTCTGACCCATAGTGCAATGCCTGGCACAAAGTAAGTGCTTAATAAATAAATTATTGACAACTATTTCTCATGTCTTCAGAGTACAATCTGAAGAATTTCATCTTTTTGTCCCTATATTCCAAGGCTATTTTGGAGGGAAGTCACAGTCTTATGCTACCACAACATAAACTACAATGAGCCTTAGCTGAAAATACATTGCTAAAAAGTATAAAGGAATTGTGAGCTCCTCCTCCTTTCTCCTCTTTCCACATTGCGTGAGATGCCAATATGCTTAAATATTTCAGTATGACTGCAACAAAATGTTGCGATGAAAAATGTTTTTAACATCTCTGAAATTATTTGTACCTTCCCTAAGTTGTCAAAGTGCATTACTGAAAACTGATGGAGGGGCAGCTAGATGGTGAAGTAGATAGAGCACTGGCCCTGGATTCAGGAGTACATGAGTTCAAATCCAGCCTCAGACACATAGCACTTACTAGTTATGTGACCCTGGGCAAGTCAGTTAACTCCACTGCCTAACCAAAAAAAAAAAAAAAAAAGAAGAAGAAGAAAACTGATAGAAACTATACTTAGACCCACTGAGGGCAGAAAAGCCACCAATGAGATTCCACCAGAATGTGAGTGGCCTGGAAAGCCTACATGCATCTTGTACCCAAAACTAACTATTGGTTCCTTGGAGTAGTAATGAAATCAGGCAAGATCATCTGAAGACAGCCAAGACATATCAATCAGAAACATATGGCAAACTATCACCTTGAATTACTTGAAACTGGAGGCTAATTTCATGTCTCACTCCCGTGCCACAGAAAACACAAAACTGAAAAACTTCTACTCAGAATTTGATTGTAGATGTATATTTCACAATAAAATGCTAAGTGCAGTACAGACTGTTGAATTTTAATTAGAGTTGTTAGCGTGTTTGGACAGAACTGGAATTTCACCATTTTATTTTGACCATAAAAAGTACTGTGGCTGACACAAATATAATTAGTGTTTCTTGTTATTCACTTTTAATTATGGCTTCAGTTTAGGAGCTTAAAGCACTGATTACTTGCAAAGCAGATAAAGAACAAGCAGATTTATCAGAAAGCATTAAAATTAAATTTTTAAAAACTTCTAGAACTTTGACCATTACTTATATGGTATACAGTACCATTTATAAAACACATACAGACAAGCTTACATCATATCTTGGGAAAATTATTGAGATATATGGAACAGTAGCTATCTACTGATGAGAAGAATTTTGCTATAATAACTCACTTATGGAGAATTTACAGTTACCAAGTACTTTATTTTACCTTCATTTCCCATTTGATCCTCACAATGGTCCTAATAAGGTTGGGTGCAAGGATTTTTATTCCCTTTTTACAGATGAAAAAAGTGAGGCTCAGAGAGTATGATGTAATAGAAAAAACACCAGACTTGGGTTCAATCTTAACCTCTGCTACTTATTACTTATGTGACCCTGGCTCTCCATTTCTTTATTTGTAAAATGAATGAGTTAGATTCGATTATCTCTAAGATGCCACTTGGGTCTGACATTTCATGCTTTCTAGTCCCACTTTATAACTAGACAAACTGACATTTAGTAGTAAACCAAGATAAAATCCCAGATCCCTTCATGCCAGAAGGAAACAATACAACCAATCTATAGCTCTAATCATCTGGACATTTATTTAACAAATATTTATTAAGTAACTCCTAAGTATACAGCACTGCACTGGGTACTAATGAATTAATGATGATGGAGAGGTTTTCATTCTTCCACAAAAATTCATGCATAAATATGAAGAAATATAAAGATGCTGTTCACAAGAAATAATTTCATTGCTCACATGTTTTAAGCACCCCAAATGAAACCCAACAAAACATGGGATGCAATATAGGAGTCAAAGAGAAAGAAGTTCATTATTAAGAGTCAGGGAAGATGTTTGGCTCATGAGTCTGAGATCAGGCCAAAGGATTCAACCAGAACAAAGACATGCGTTCTGATTTGACTTAGTGCAGCATATTGGAAGGAACCCCCATCTGGAATAAAACAGTAGGTTTCATGCCTAGTTATTTCACTGATTTACAACACGTAAGCACAGTAAATTGCTGTACCTCTCTGTGCTAGTAAGGATAGAGGGGTCCCATTTCTTCATTCCCTGCAAAAAGCCTCAGTAATGATATGAGAGTTAAAAGCTTAAATGTATTATATAATTACCTTTAAAAAATAAAATTAAGAAATAGCAACCTTAAACAATCCTATAGTAACAAACCAATGTGAAGAAGAATGTTTTTGATTAAGGCACATACTTTTGCCGCTAGCAATTTTCAAACTATAAAATTATCCTGTTGGTCTCAATGGAGTATATCACATCCCACAAAACTCCTGGAGCCCATTGTCTTCAGTGCCTCTTGGCCACTTCTGACAATGATCTAAGAGAGGCTTTAGTTGAATCAAAATGAATCAAAAGAAGAGGAAGCAAATCACAAGCTCTCTAAGCCTCAATTTCTTCTTCTGAAAAAATGGAGATAAATTAACAGATGTACTATCTACCTAACAGGGTTGTTGTAAGGATCAAATAAGATTACATCTATAAAACTCTGTGTAACCACAAAGCACTATTTAAATGTGATTTATCATTATTTACTTAGAAGGACAAAGGGCTATTCAGTTAGAATAAGAGATTGGGAGGAAAACTACAATATTTTATGATGGTAAAGATCAGATATATTAAACACCAAATTAAAAAAAAATTAAGTGTTTGCCATGTGCCATTAGATTGTAAGCTCCTTGAGGCCAGTGACTATCTTTTACCTTTTTTATATCCCCAGCACATAGCATAGCTCCTGGTACATAATAATGTTTTATTAAACTGAATTGCCAGGTACTTCATAAATATTATCTCATTTGTTCCATGTGCCAGGTCCCGTGCTAGTTGCACATCAGCCCCATTCCCACACCCCTCCTCTCTGCAATCCAGCAAAAATTCATCTTGTCTCTGTTCATCATTCACAACACTCCATCTTTCATATGCCTTTGCAACAGAATCAATTAACCCTAAAACTGGGTCTAGAAGCCAGGTTTTTTAACTCCAGTTCTATTGCTTTTCACACTACCAAAAGGCCCAAACAATAGGTTAAAAGGTGGGAAAGGAACATGCATTTATTAAGTGCCTACTATGTGCCAAGCACTGTGCTAAGTGCTTTACAAATATTATCAAATACATATCAACCTGGCCAAGATCTATCAAGAAATACTAGCAAGGACAACATTCTTAACTGAGCTGAATTATGTATGATATACTGTTCTGCCTTGTATACTGCACCCTCGACTTTTCACCAAATCAGCACAGCTAATGATAGGAATGAAACTAACACTCAACTGTCAACTGCTATGGCGGCTCTGAACCTAGGAGAATCTGCTGTCTGTGCTCTAGTCTGGTTAGAATAAATGGTCCAAAAAACCACAGACCTATTATATTCTCAGTTTCCTAAAGAATCAGTTAACTTCACTCACTAGTTAGGTGACTGTCAATATATTTTAACAGGAAAATGTTTTCCCTTAAACAAATCTCCTACATGAAGCTATGCAAGGTGACAACACATTCAAATTCTTCCCTGTCCCCACCCCCCAATCCCAGGCCTGATTACTATATTCCAGCCTTTCTTCTGTGTCTAGCATTATTCCTTTTATCTAGGCTTTACACCATCTATATAGCATAAGTCATCCATTTAATAAACCCTGTACATGGCTCTAATTACAAAGGGAAATGAGCTTTAAAAAAAAAAAAACCCCTGCTGGCAGCTTCAAAAACCTGAATTTCAATGTACATTTATGTACCACTTCACACTTCTAAAGGCTTGTAGAGGAATTCAATATCCTTCTAAGAGAAAATTGAAGGGAATCATTTCAGAAAAAGATTCTGTTCCTTATCAAGGACATCTTCAATTAGTCTGCAAAGGCTTCCTTAACTAGCTATTTCCTACCAACAGAGCCTCTGGATTTCAGTTAAGATGCCATTGATTCCTACAAGTGTGGGTGGTGATATATATATGTTTTCAAATTTTAGGTTGATTTCCCCACACTCATTATCAGGGATTGGTTGTCTCAACTTGTTAATTGCTAGGAAATTATGACTCAATACAATGCTGTTTATGTTGCACCTGCAATTCTAACACTGGTATACTCACAGGAATAGGATTGTTCAAATGGCTAGTAAGAGGTGGAGCCAGGTTTTCCTTCAGACTCCAAATAATATTCTCTCTTTCTCTCTCTCTTTTTTAAAAATTTATTTTGGAGGCGATCAGGGTTAAGTGACTTGCCCAGGGTCACACAGCTAGTAAGTGTCTGAGAATGAATTTGAACTCAGGTCCTGCAGTTGCTCTATCCACTGCACCAACTAGCTGCCCCTAACATTCTCTCTCATTAGACCACACTGCCACTAAGTCTTAGGTGCTTAGCTTAGGCATCTGCAGTATCAAATTAATTTAGGCATTCTAAACTAACTTGCACAAGAGACCTCTCATTCACCAAATCCATCCCCCAACTCTACCGCCAATAATCAGTCAACAAATACTTATTAAGCAATGCTAAAAAACAATGCTAAATCAATTTGGTGTTTAGGGGAGGTGAGGTAGTCATATTAACTTCAGCTCTTACTAACATTTTACCCTTTACAAGACTTTTTATTTGGATAGGGCTTTACCATTTATAAAGCATTTTCACAAACATTATCTCATTTAGTGTTCACAACAATCCTATGGGGCTGATATTATTATTATTATTATATTATAGGAAGATGTTTGATTCAAATTGATGAAGTGACCTTTATAGCTAGGTAAGAGGCAAAGTCAGGAATATAACCAATATCTTTTAATCAAGTACCCTTTCTGCTAGATCTATTATTCTAAAACTGTACAGAATTAGCTAATCCAGGTGCCTTCCAAGATAAGTTTCAAAATATCTTTAAAAAACTGCTTGTAAACATTACTATGAACAACCTGATCATACATTACTTGAGTAATGAAAACATACTTGTCTACAACATAGCAAAAGCAGCCATGGCATAGTCAAATCATTTGTATTTGTAGCTACACAAATAGCAAACTGCCATACACTATGATTGAACAAGCAGCAATCTATAGACTACAACTGACCATGCCACAGTGTTTCTTGGTGTCACAGATGTGGCATTCTTGTACATTAGCCTTTGTATAAGCCTGTCACCCACCTGAACAACTGCTACTTCAAAATACCTTAAATCCATAATGCTATTTCCATATTTGTCTTTGTATCTTCAGCACTTAGCACAGTCATTGAAACATAGCTGGTGATTAATAGATAACAGTTGAATTTAAATGATTACTGAAACAAATTCATGGCCTGATTGAACTAAGAAGCATTTGAATCTATGCCTCAAAGACAACTCAAAAGCACTTCTAGAAGCTCAGGCAAAAGAAGATCTCTTCCCTGAAAACACAAAACCTTCCTGAATCTGTCATATCTTCTTTGGCTTTGTTGCAAGAGGATGAAGAAATTTTTCCAAACAGGCTCTAATTCTGAAAGCTTATCTAAAAAATAAGCAAACAACTCAGTCATTTTCTCAGTTCATGGCAGAGCCTTCAGTGTTTAAGTTATTCATAAGGTACAGAGAATTAGAGAGAGAGAGACAGAGAGACAGAGAGAGACAGAGAGAGAGAGACAGAGAGACAGAGAGAGACAGAGACAGAGAGACAGAGAGAGAAACAGAGACAGAGTCCTCTGAATTAAAGACAAGTTCTTCTGGGCATGCTTATGGAAACCACTTCCCTATCCAAATTACTTCCTATACTTCCAGTCTTCAAAGTCTGCTAGAAAATCCAAGAATCTCCAGGAGCCCTACACCAGCTGCCAAGGCAGAACTATGATTCCAGGTAATAACAAACTTACATAGCTCTTCTAAACAGCTCCTATTGGCATTACACAATCATATCATTGCCCAGCATTCGTAGCACCATAGCACATGCTAACCACAGCATAAGGATATTTTTGCTTATGCAGCATTCATCCAATACCTGTCAGCTGATCAAGCCTCGCAGGAAGAAAAAATCATTTTCTGTGCATGTCAAAGTTACTCAGGAACATTTGTTTCTCTGTGCTTGTCCAGTACAAGAACTAAAAAGATGAAATAGAGCTGCAGAAAGGAACCTTTCATGTCTAGAGGCAGAGGTTCAATGTGTGCCCAAGAACAGAACAGTCAGTACTTAATCATCTGTTCTAGTAGGGCAAAAGAGCAATGGAGATTACCATGGTGCCCCCATCTCCTCTTCCATTCAGCTTTAAAGAGGCAGGAGAATTCTGTACACTGTAAAGAGAAGCAGCCAGACATACTGAATAGAGGTGCTGCCTTGAGTTCCCCCTTATACTCATTAGCTGTATGACTCTGGCAAGTCACCTAAAATCTCAGAATCCTAGGCAACTCTCCCATAATAATAATAGGTGGTTTTTACCATATGCCAGGCACTGCACCAAGCACTTTTTAGCTGTTCATCTCATTTGATCTTCAGAACAGCCCTGGGAGGTTAAGTGATCTTATTATCCCCATTTTACAGATGAGAGAACTCAGGCAAATAGAGATTAATTGACTTGCCCAGAGTCACACCATTTGTAAATATCTAAGGCTGGATCTGAACTCTGGTCTTCCTGACTCCAGGCCCAGCACTCTATCTACTGTATCACCTAGGAGCTGATCTGTGATATCAATAGAAGTGGTTTCCACACATGGATAAAATGACTAGTCTGTACCCCACCATACCCTATGCTCTCAAAAGTACTATATAATTTGTGTTATTGTTATCAAATTGAATAGAAGGAAGAGATTGGGCAGCATCACATATGGGATATTGGTTAATGTTTTCAATAATCCTAACCTATTCCCTGCTTAAAAAAAAAAGCCCCATCTTTTTATCATCAATACTCTCTAGATGTCAATACTGGAATGTCAAGATCTCATAAAAATAGAAACTGCAGGTGCTGGGGTAGGGCTGAGGGCACACTAGATTAGGGAAGGGAATAAGTATTTATTAAGCACCTACTGTGCCAGGCAATGTGCTAAGCTCTGTACAAATATTATTTCACTTGATCCTCACAACAACCCTGCAAGGTAGGTGCTATTATTATTATTTTCATACTTACAATTGAGGAAACGGAGGCAGACAGATTTGCTCAGTTGATTTCCTCAGGGTCACAGTAAGTGTCTGAGGATGGATTTGAACTCAGATCTTTCTGGATATAGGCCCAGTGCTCTATCCATTGTGCCACCTAGCTGCCTAATCAACCCAAAGAACAATGGATAATCATAGGGTGAGTATAAGTAGACTGCAGCATATTACCAAAGGTAATCTACATAAATAGTGGCCTTAAAGACACCATTGAGAACATTTCTGACCAGAAAAGGAAGGAAATACAGAAGTGAGGTAGCAAAGCAGGATAGACATGCCATCCCAAAAGCCATGAAATACTGAAGAACCAAAGGAGGGCTTCTGGTGCATTGGGTGGATGGATCCTCCATGGAGAACTTAGACAAAGCAACAAAAATCACATGGGAAGACAGGGCCTAGATAGCTCCCATACGCATGGAGAACATGCCCTTCAATAACAGAGTTGACCACACATCTTTTAGCAATACAAACTTAACAATTTGAGAGAAATGATTTTTCTCTCTCCTATGTTAATAGCCAATTATTGAATTAGGACTAAGGTTTTTCCCCCTTTCTACATCCTCATTCAAAAATTCACCCCTCTAAGTTATTCAGGCAGCCTTTGATAGGGAAAACTCAGATCTGTTCAAAAGGTAAAGAAATTTTAGTTTAGGTGAACTGATGGATTCTAGCCCATTGTGATTTACTCTGACAGATCTGGGCAAAAGTGGATTCTCCCTTTTGTCTAGATTACCCCAGATGGTGTGATATAGGTACAGATAAGTTTCTTTGACCAAGACTGAGTGATCAGTCATATTCCCCAGATCCTCCCATTAGAATAAGCCCACATCTCATTATAATATTTGTTCTCTCATTACTTGTTAACCAATCAAAATTGGTTTGTAGCCTCAGGAACATCCCTTCCAAGGGCATATAAGCCTAGGGTGGGTTCCATGAGGAGTCTCTGGCATTTGAGAGTGCCACTCACTCTTTTATTAATTATATGCTAGCATGATTAATAAAATTATTAATTACTCAGAAACTATGTCTTAAACTTTTTATATATCACAAATGGTAAATCAAGGCTCCTAGGAACTATATAGTTGGTACAGAAGTTACAGTTGGTTATCATTCAGAAGTAAAGATTAGAAGACAGCTAGCCTTACTGATTAAAAGCTACTTCAAAGGAAGTTTAAACTCTAAGGCATCAAGGGGTTTTTATATAGCACTAGCCTATTTGGCCAACATTTGCATGTCTTGGCTCCAACACTTGAGAAATTGAAACTTATCCCAAATAGGGTATGATTAAAAGTTAAATATAGCAACTAAAAATGAATGTGTTTAAATCCTCATCCAAATCACAAAAGCATCACTCAACTTGGCATGACTAGAAGTCTTAATAGGGAGTCAGAAGCCAAGTTTTAGAAGATTATAGTTGAGTTGCATTCGTAAAACTGAGAATAGATGGGGTTGAATGGAGTTTATATTAAACCTATCTGGCTGTAAGCAGGTTATTAGTCTCCTCATTTTATAGAAGTCATAGAACTTGAAGGAAGCCCTGTGGAGCAAAAAGAAAAAAAAAAGTAAAACCCAAAACTACCTTGTGTTTAAAAAAAATACAAAATTAGACACCTGATTTCCCAAGAAGGTTAGTAAGAGAAGGAGGAGGAGGAGGATGATGATGATGACGACGACGACGACGACAACATCTACACACCACTTTAAGGTTTGTGAAGCACTTTACAAATATATCTTATTTTATACTCACAACAACCTTGAAGGTAGGTGCTATAATTATCTCCATTTAATAGATGAGGAAACTGAGACAGAGGTTAGGTGACCTCCCCAGGGTCACACAGCTAGGCAAGATTTGAAGGTTTTCTAGCTTCCACATCCAGCACTTTATCCATTGTGCCATCTAGGTGTCTCTATATCACATGGTACCAATACCATTTGTTCCTTTTGCTTTGACAGAGAAGTGAAAACGTTTCTTGAAGGCAATCGCAGATATCTGGGGATCATACCAAATCCTTTCCCTCTGACACAGAAGGACACTACTTCTCTATCATATATTACCCTTCTCCAAGTATTGGCAGGCCAGCCCAATGAACCACTGGCCAGATCTCTCTATGCTCATCTATGCACCTATCTGATTTCATCTATGCACCTATCTGATACAGAAAGCACATCTGGGAAAATTAAAAAAAAAATCTAGGGCAAGTAAGAAGCAGAAAGAAGTTTAAAAGCCTGACTTGGGAAATAAGGAAGGGAACCATAGAGGCCACCTAATCCAACTCCATCATTTTACAGATGAAGAAACTGAGGCAAAAGAAAGCCAAGTGACTTGCCCAAGGTCTCATGTCTAATCAGAGATAGAATTTGAATCCAAGTACTTTGACTCCCAGAGATAGTAAGTACTCTTTCTACTGTAGCAGGGAGAGAATAAAAAATAACAATTCAGCAATGTCTCTGTATGGCCAGTATAATGTCATTTTAAAGCTGCCACTTTATCTAGACAATATCTCAAAGAAAAATCCTATATTCCAGATGGTAGAACTAATCACACTTCCTATCAGCCATGCTTGGATGAAATCCTCTCAAGACTGACTACCAGATGGTTGCAGAAGACTGTAATTCAACGTTTTCCCTAGGGAAAGACTGATGCCACTAGTGACTGCTTTCATACGGCAGAAGAAACAGCACTGGAACCTTTCTTTCTCCATCTAATTCGAATCAAGTCACCAGTGGAGTTTTTGGTTGCAGTATTCATCCACCTGGGTAACTTTGTATAAAGAAGTAATTTCCTGCTCCCCTAGTCTTGAGAAAGCTTTACAATGCTTGTAACATGGTACTGTCTCCTCCTCCCTCCCTCCAGTAGCTAGCTAGTACAGAGCCCAAAGCTCCAGTTCATTTACAACCAACTCTCAACTAGTGGAGGGGAAAGGTCAGAGAACTAGCATGAAGCCTCAGTGATAATAAGTAGCTTCTAGCTCCCCTTGCCCCATCAAAACATTTATGAAAGCTGCTATCAAGATACTAAGGTGACTAAATCGAGTTGTTTCGCTACTCACTACAAGGACTGATGCTCCCAAGTGCTAAACAAACAGCTCACGAGTAAGGGGGGAAAACAAAGCTCCAAGGATCCACAAGTCATCCTCCCCTGGAGAAGGTAAACTCCTCAAGGTCAGAGAGAAGTCTTTTTTTCCCCCTCTTTATTTCTCAATGCCAAACACACAGTTTGTTGGATTGACAGTTAAGTGTGGAAATACAGTATTAGTAAATGCAACGTTCTTAAAGTGAATTGTGAACTGCCTTACAATGCTGGTTTGAATAGACAAGGATAGGGCCCTGTAAAGATTTAGGCTTTCCATGTTATAATGGGGATAACTAACATTTATATAGCACATACTATGCACCAGACACTGTGCTAAGTACTTTATATATATTATCTCATTTGGTCCTCCTACAACCCTGGGAGGTAGGTGCTGTTATTACCCTTATTTGACAGGGAAAATGAGGCAGACAGAGGGTAAGTGATTTGTCCAGGGTCACACGCTAGTAAGTGTCTGAGGCTGCATTTAAATAAATGAAATGAAATTCAGCTCAGTCGTTTTCAGTCATGTCTGACTCTCTGTGACCCCATTTGGGGTTTTCTTGGCAAAGATACTGGAGTGGTTTGCCATTCCAGCTCATTTTACAGATGATGAAACTGAGGCAAATAGGGTTAAGTGACTTGCCCAGGGTCACACAGCTAGTAAGTGTCTGAGGCCACATTGGAATCCAGATCTTCCTGACTCGAGGCCTGGGCACTCTATCCACTGTGCCACTCAGCTGCCCCCAAAATGGATGCAATTAATTTTACATATAGGTGTTATAGACATATATATTTTACTGACATTAAACAAATGGCAGTTTCTTACTTTCCCTGCACACGTCTGTGTATATAAGGGGAAACACGTTCATTAAGTCAGAGAGGCATGGATGTGGAACAAGACATGAAGGAAAACCCTTGATCTAATTGCAGCTGGCAGATAGATGGGGGTGATTAGAATGGTAGACTTTTAGAATAATCCAATTTACCCTCAAACAGTACTTAACTAAACTCTAGAGTCTGGTTTAAGTGGTTCTCAGGGTAATAGGAGAAAACAGGATCCACAGCTGGAAAAGACCTTAAAGATAACACTGATTTTGCCATGAAAGAAACCTTAGATATTATTTAGTCACAGTAATCATAGTTCTAGAACTGCAAGAAATCTCAGAGGCTAACCAGTCCAGACCTCTCATTTTACAGATGAAGAAAATGAGGCCAAGGGAGGTTAGATGACTTTCCTAAGGTCACACAAGTAGTAAAGGTCAGAGGTGACATTTGCACCTAGGGTACTTGACTTCAGTGTTTTTTCCACTGAACTGTGCCCTGACTCCATTTTATAAATGATGTAACAGAAGCTTCAAAAAGTAAATGAAGTAGTTTGTCACAGTAAATGGCCAGGCTTCCCACCACATCCAAGATACTTCCCACCAAATCCAAGATACTTCCTTTCTTGCTCAGTGTCTGAACCTATCATCTAAACAGCTGTCAACAACACCTCAGCCTAAAGCCCTAGCCGTGGCTCTACTCCAAGGAGTAAGACAAATCTGACCCTATGTTTTGTGGAAGACAGGCAGTAATTTCTAAGTTTCACCTTGAAATCCACAAGCAACCTAAGAAAATGCTAGCGGCTTATATCGAGACAAGAGTAGGAAATGATCAAGATAAAATACATTCCATCAGCCTGTGAAGCCCATTAATGACAAGGTCCTGACCCTCACCCCCAAATGAAAGCAATAAACTACAAGGGAAAAAAGGCTAATTACATTACAAAAAAGGTGGGGAGGGTAGCGAGAAAAAAAAGTCCTCTGGCTTCCGTCTTCGTGCTGGCAGTGATGAGGAGCATGCCAAGTGTATCACATCCCCCCAGTCAGCCCACATCCATATCTTTTACAACTGATTTGTTCCCCCTTCATGCACGTTAAGAAAGCAAATAACTTGATGGGAAGGAGCCATAGAAAACACAGCACACTTGCTGATTCTTCCGGAGAAGGCACTTGTCCCTCACGGCTAGGAATAATTCATTTAGTGCATCATTGCATAAGCACATTAGCCCCTCTTCTCATTGGGATGACTGTATTATTAGACACTGATAAACTCTACGGGAAGACAGAGCAACCCACCTTAACAACTGGTTATAGAGCTTGATCAAACTTTTCTTCCTATGTTCTCCCTACCCCCACCCTCCCACCATTGCCACCATTCCACCCAAGTACCAGGCTCCATTAATACAGCAATAAAACAACCACTGTTTGGCTAGCACTAAGGGTTCTATCAATGGAGTGTTTCATGGAGAAGAACTATTGTCAGGCATGGCAAACTTTTCCAGCATCAATCAACTATAGTAGATTGTAGCAGCAGTTTTGGTTTTTTTTTTAAACATGTCAGGAATGCAATGAAAAATGTCATAATCCGTGGTCCTCAAGGACAGCTGGAAGCAGTTCAGAAAACCAATCAAAATATCCAGAAAATAAATGCACTTATTTTAGTGGAGGCTGTTTCTACTTCACCTTTGGCCTAAAAATATGACTGTAATTAATTTGCCCTAGGAATCTTCCAAGGCAAAGGGGAACCGCACTCAGTAAGCCTCTGTTTGGGCCACCTTGAACATTCACCTGGATTTGGTGGAGTACTCAACCTAAAGAGTCCTTTAAATGGCCAAATCTTCATGGAAGGAAACAAAGGAAGAGACAGAGATGAATGTAAAATATCTTAATCTTCATTTTCTATCTGCTTCACTTGAAGGGTTGGAGTAAAGGGGAGGATTTGTCTGCTTAAGTAAAAATCCCATTAACCTCTCCAGGTTTCAGTTTCCTTTTGCTGAGGGGGGTTGACCTAGATTAGGATTTCCCCAACTCTTTTCCAAGACCTGTGACTATGAGAATAGAGGTTCCATGAGAAAATACTGATGCTAGCAATATTTCCCCAACTAAAATAAAATCATGGGGATAGCAAAAACATTTATCATGTGTGGTAATTTTTCAACATGAAAATAGGCTTCATTTCCTCTATTTTGTTTCAAAATTTCCCTGACCTTCCCCTTTATGATGTTAGTATTCAATATTCCCAGGTCCTCTAGGCCAACATTCTGTCAATATATTTCAAGTCAGAAAGGTTTCAGGGTCCCAGTTATTAGCACTGTGATTCTGTGATCACTAGATGGTCACTAAGACCCCTTTCCAGTGCAGAAATTCTATACTTTATAAAAAGGTAAATAAAATTCCTGGAATAACACATATGGAAATAAAGTAGCTCATTAATGATCTTCTGAAAGATTTCATCACCCTTTTTCAGAAAAAAAAATACTTGTTAGTGAAGCATAGTGAAGTTAGGAAGTTTATCTTGCTTGGCCAAAGACTTTCCATTTACAGTACTGAAAAGTTCACTGACTTTTCACTGCTTTATAAGGTGAGGCTTACATCTTTTCACATGAAGAAAGCTGGTAACCACTTTGACATCATTACCGTCTAGTTGAGTTGTAGCCTATCTTGGTTTCTACACTTAGACACAAAGGCAAAGAAGAGAAGGGGAGAAATGGAAGAAAGAGAAGAGAAGGAGAGGGTGGAAGGGAGAGACAGAGATGGAGAGGGAGATACTTTAGAAAGAAACGAGAGAGGGAAAAGACTGAAAAGAGAAGGCAGACAGCTTTCTACAAAATTTCCCTAGGTTATTCTGAGTTTTTTACATATTGAATTTGTCACAAATCCCTATTTTGAAATTGATGCCTGAGGATTAGATAACATTACTTGTATTACCTGTACACCTGTACTTTTATTCACAGAATTAGGCAATATCAGATTCTGGTAAACACGGTATTAAGAATTAAATAAGTGAAAATTCTTTTCCTCATAGGAACTTTTGCAATACTATCATCAGAAAGTCCACATCTTTCTAAAACACTCACTTTGAAATAATAAAATTATAATAAATTCAGTAGATACTAGTAACAATTTGTTGATGCTATTGCCCCTCTCCCTGAGAAAAAGAAAAAAAAATTCTAAACATAATTGATTTCTGAAAGCCCTTTCTCCTCTCTGGACCTCAGCTTCTTCATCTACATACAAGATTAATAAATTAGACTAGATGATTTCTAAGGTACCTTTCAGCTCTGACTTTATTTGGGCCTCTGAATAGTATTCCCTTTGCTTAACATACATGAAAAGAGAGAAGGAGGGAAAGAGAAAGGGAATAAGAAATGACAAAGTCATGTACAAACAAAATGACAACAGTGGAATAATCTCCACCTTATCTAGAGAAACTTTAACAAGAATCAATTGTTGAGTTGCAGGTTTTCATTCGTTGCTTCTTAGTGGAAAAGTTAGTATCAAGGCTACTCTTTCCAGTTGTAAACAATCCACAGGGACCTGGGAACCCTCAGGTACCCGTCATACTGTTGCACAAACTCAAACACAGACTCAAATGATTCTAAAAATTAAACATAAATTTCTTGTATTCAAATCATCCAAAGGAAAGAACTAATTTAGTGAGGGGGATTCACAAAATCATAGAATGTTAGACATGAAAGAAGTACTAAAATGAACCACCCATTGTTACACAGCAAGCTTATGGAACAACCAAGACCAGAATCCAAGTCTCCTGATACCCAGTCCTGGGGATGGTTCTGCTCTACCAAGTGCTTCTCCCAGCATGAAAAACTCAGATTTCACAACTGTCCATCATCTTAGTGCACTGGGCATAAAACACTTAGGCACAGAAACTCAAAGGAGGAAGGGGAGGAATAACCTCCCCCCTCTAAAATGACCTAACATTTGACTTCAAAACAACATTCTAAGTCTCCCTGTGATCTCAGCTGTGGATATGATGGTAATGGGGTCATCGACTTTAGAAGTAGAGTGCCTGGCCTACAGAGCTGACAGATGTTACCTACTCACCAACACAAGAGTCATTAGGGAATTAGATATAATTTCTGTTGAAAGCCCCAAGTTCACAAAGGGTGTCCAGGTCATCTCACACAGCTAAATAAAAGAGCTACCATGTGCTCAATTTAAGCACATGAGGGTCATTCAAGTGAATGAGCTATGTTTCTCAGAGAGACTGGAGAATTGCCGAGCTTTACAGAGAATGAGATGGATGGGAAGAAGGAGGGAGGGATTGGACTGGGGTTAAACTGGAATAATGGCTTAATGAACAAGCTTGTTACCAATATGGATGTGGTTTTAATCCCTCTTAGGATATTAGAATAAATAGCTTCATAGTTCTTTTCTCCCCTGAGGCTATGTGCTATACCAGTCACAGCTGTCATTGTTCACTACAGAGGGGCTCCTCCTGGGAATAATAGGGGGACGGCATCCTCCTCATCCCTCCTCTCACCCCTTCCCATACACCTGCACCCTGCTACTAAAATCATATAGATGGACAGAACACAACCAAGGCTGACCATGGACAGACTGGGAAAGGAACAGTTTTCTATTGTGACCTTTCAATCAATCAGCAAGCATTTTAAAAGCCCCTACTAGGTGCCAGGACCCACTTCTCTTTCTGTTGACAAGGCCCCATTTTTCCATGCCCCACCCAGTGGTACCCTCAGACTGTTTTGGGGAAGCCCACAGTCTTACAATTTGTTCTACTCAGACTTGCTCTTCCCAAGTGCCCAATTTCTCTTTCCTTCCTCTTTAAACTTATGCACCTGAACTGCAACTAGTGATCTCAGGACCTTAGCACCTAGCAAGCTATCCTTTAAGAAATCATTTCCAAATTAATTTACTCTAGGGTGCTAATGTCTTCCTTTACACAGCATCTCACCCATCTCATTCTTACTTTTTAAGAGAGAGGAGTCAGATAAGTATAATTTAACATAAATGAATGAATGAATCTGCAATACTGAGCAACTTAGTGGTTCAGTGGATAGAGCACTGGGCGTAGAGTCAGGAAGATTCGAGTCCAAAACCAGAATCAGATATTTAACTAGCTGTGTTACCCTGGGCAAATCACTGAACAGCTGTTTGCCTTGGTTTCCTCAAATGCAGAATGGGGACCTACTTCAAAGGGTAGTTGTGAGGATCAAATGAGATACTACAATACTACAGTTTTGGATACCGTAGCTAGCCAGTATAGACTTTATATTTTGGACAGAAAACTTTTTTGTCTTTACTGCACCTCCCGTTTTACTTGCCCTGAGCAAAGGTTCTATGTTCACAATACAGGTTCACACACTGGTCACTCTGACAAAGAGCAGTTTCAATAAGGACTCACTTTTTCATCCTTAGAACTTGCCAAAGCAAACATAACTAGCTTGAAAAAAACTCAAATTGTTTTGCCTTTAATCTCAAATGTTTGTTTGAAAGAGTCTGTTGCCATGTCCCATAACAATTAGAAAGTCATAGATATAATCCAAGATATACACATATAGATCAAGATCTAGATAGGAGAAATAGAGAAGGATCTGTGACTGTAAAACTGGCAGTAAGGGCCTATACCGGTTTATAATCTACCACAATTTAATTAATGAACTAATAATGGTTGAGTTACTCTCCCAGGGTCAGTTAGTCCCAGAAGCTAGACCTGAACCCAGATCTTTCTGGCTCCAAGTCCTGATTAGTATAAATAATGGATATTATGAAGTGGTCACATTATTTGAATTCATACTGTATATTCACATATTTTACATAATTATAATTTCAAATACTATGAATTTGAATATGTTCACCCACTTTACTAATGGTACCTAGCTATAGAAGCATAAATTTAGGTATATGGACTTAGAGGATTTAGAGTTACCAGGCATTTTACTGATCATGTGGTCCAACTTCTTTATAAGGGAAGTAAATTGCCCCAAATCACATAGGTCCTCTGGTGCCAAATTTAGTCATCTTTCCATTACATTATGTTGCCTTCCTACACATAAGAGACACAGAAGATAACCTTGGGTTCAATGGGGTTGGCTTAGTGTTAAAGGAACATCACAAGACTCACAATTTAACTAGTTCCCCTCCATTTTGTAAGAAGTCTGATTAGCTCAGTCACTTCAATTGTGTCTGACTCTCCATGACCCCATTTGGGGTTTTCTTGGCAAAATTTTCTTCTCCAGCTCCACAAATGAGGAATTGAGGTTGTTCCCAAACATGTGCCTAGAGTTCTCGGCTACAGTGACCTTGTTAAAAAAAAAAAGCTAAGTAGACCCAATAACAAGGCTCATCCATGCAATCAGACACCATTAAAAAGCTGGATCTTCATATGGTCACAGTAGAATGACTGGTATAGTGAGAATGAATTTGTATCTATGCAGCTTGTCAAATGAATGACAAATCCACTGTGCTGTGTTGGGACAGAAGAGCAACTGTGTCATTCAATGAATTAAGGAACAATCTGAAAGGCCTAGAGGGTGAATATTTATTGGCTGGTTCATTAGGTTCATGATAGCTAGCTCTGAAACAGTTGACTGTTTTGAAACTGAGTTATTAGTCTGCCACTAAAGCAGACCTCCGTATATGTGGCTCAAACTGGATGCTTCAATACAATCTGCTGAAATTCATGTCTACAGAAATCACTCAGCATTCCTGAAGACCCTATCTCAACAGGAAGAAATGTGTATCTACAGAAAGCCACTTGCTCCTGAATTAAATTTCCAACATCATAAGTATGACCAAGACAAAATTCATCATCTCATTGTATGGATAGAGCTCTGAATTTAGAATGAGTTGACCTGACTTCAAAATCATCATTCTGCTATTTATTTCCTGTGTGACCTCAGTAAAATCATGTTACTTCCTCAAACCTTAGTTTTCTCATCTGAAAAAGGAGGAGCTCAGAATGGATGATGATGATGATGATGATGATGTCTGGAGATCCCTTCGGATCTAAATCTTTCAATCCCCTTTCATCAGCACCATTATCTTTCCTGTCTCTTCTAGAGGATTATGACTGAAAAGTCACTTCCACTACTAATTTTCTCAGTTTCTCACATCAAATCCATCATTTAGCAAGCTGCCAAGGAAAGGCTAGTGGCTATAGGGTCAGGGGACCTGAGCTTAATTCTCTCTCTGATACTTACTACCTGTTAACTTTGGGCAAATCTCAACCACCCTGGGCCTCAGTTGCCTCATTTATAAAATGACAGAGTGGGCCTAACTAAATGGCCTCAGCCAACCCTTCCAGTTCCAGGTCTAGATCAGTGGTCCCAGTTCTAATAGGATCACGGAATTTCAGAATTAGCAGGGACCATGGAGATCAACCAGCCCAAACTGCCCCTAAAACAGGGACATCCTCCAAGATACACCAAACACGTGGCTATCCAGCTTCCACTTGATGACCTCTGTGTTCTGAGGAAGCCTTCAGAAACTGTTGTTACTTCCTCAGTATTTCTCCAGTCCTCCACCTCCTCTCCAATCCACTAATTAAGCCTTTCTCTGGGTCCCAATTATCACATTCCTGGCCTTTGGCAACTGACTCCTTGGCTAGCCTACAGCCCCTCTCCTCTCTAATCCATCCGGGCTACTAAAGAAAGGATAACCTTCCTCAACTACACAGCTCAGTTCAGAAAACTTTAGCAGTTTCCATTTATTTCCAACATCAAACAGACACTGTACATGAATGACACATAAGGCTTTAAATTATATTAAACAGTAATCATAAAAACTATTTGGCACTTGGTTAAAAAACAAACAGAAAATCCAATCAGTGGAACATATTAGATAACCAAGAACCAGAAATAACTACAATCAGCAGCCCAGAGTTTGGTTAATTCAGGAATAGAAATTACTAGGAAAAAGATTCCCTTTCTGACAAGAGCTGCTAGGAAAAGGCAGCAGAAAGATTTTGATGAAGAATTTGAACCATCTGTCACAATGGGCTCAAAATAGATATGAGTCGTAAATATGAAAGTCTACATCAAGGAAAAAGAAAAGAAAAGAAGAAGTACCTTTCACAATTACAGCCAGAAGGAAAATTCTAATAGAGGATAACACAAAAGACAAAACAAATAATTTAGATTATGTAAAATTTTAAAGCTTTTGCACAAATAGAGAAAAGAGAAACTATGGGATGGGAAAAAGATCTGTATTGCTAACAAAAGTCTGACATCCAATATATAGGAAATTCATAAAAATAAATAAATGGCACTAATCACGATTTCCCCAATAGATATGTAGTTAAAAGATATGAACAATTTTCAAAAAAAGAACTGAAAACTATAAATCACCATTTGAAAACATGATCTAAATCTCTAACACACACAAAAAAAGGAAATCAAAACAATTTGGGGGTTTTCTTGCAAATCGTCAAGATAGTAAAGAATGGCTAAACTCACTGGTCTGGAAGACAGGAACACTGGAGCAGAGAATTTAACTCTCGATATCAATTTGGAATGATGTAAGATAACTGACTAAACTGTTTAGCCCTTTAATCCAGATGCTACTACCTATCTAACCCTATTCCCACAACTGGGAATGTACCTCCTGGAAGTAAAAGTCAGAAAACAAAGGTTCAACGTATAGCAAAATATTCAAAGCAGTGGTAGCGAAGAACTTAAAAAAAAAAGTGGGGAAGGGAAGTGGTAAGGGGATAAGCATTTATGTAGTGCCTACTATTTGCCAGGCTCTGTGCTAAGTGTTTTCCAACCACTATCTCATTTCTTCCTCTCAACAACCCCGTGATGGAGGTGGTGGCAGTGTTCAGTTGTGCCCAACTCTCTGTGACTCCATTTGGGGTTTTCTTGGCAAAGATAGTGGAGTGGTTTTCCATTTCTTTCTCCAGCTCATTTTACAGATAAGAAAACTGAGACAAATAGGGTTGTGACTTGCCCAGAGTCACACAGCTAGTCAGTGTCTGAGACCATATTTGAATTCAGGCCCAGTGTTCTATCCACTGCACCACCTAGCTGCCTCACTGAATGGGGAAGAGTTGAAAAAAATAAGTGGTATATGACTGTAATTGAATATTATTGCACAGTAAAAGAAGGTAAATATGAGGAATTAAAAGAAACATGGAAAGAACCCCATGAACTGATGAGGGCAAAATAAACAGAAATGGTAAAAAGATGTATACAATGATGACAACCATACAAATGTAAAGATCATTTAAAGAGAGCTGAAATCAGAATGAAAAAAATTAAAACAGGCCCCAGAGAAGAGATAAAGGAACATACTAGGGAATAATGCTACATACATCATCAGAAGTGGTCCCAGCATAGGATGTTTTTGCTTGTTTTTCTTCACTAGAGGGAAGGGAATCTTTTTTTCTAGAAATGCCTGTAATATACAGACAAAAGCACCCCCTCAACCCCACAAAAGAGTATTTAACAAAAGAGAAACTTTATACAATGGACTTCAAAGTACTCCATCAAGTGCCTTCCCTATAGCCTGACATCAGCTCCCTATATATAACCTTTTCTCCAGGCAGCCAACCTAGCAGTTTCCTGCTCCTGCTCTGCCTTTTGCAGCCCGTAAAGAAAAAAAAAAAAAATCCCAGGCAACATTTCCTTTCTTGCAATGTCCTTCCCACTAATCTGTGCCAAATCCCATTTCTCTCATCCCAAATTCTACTCAAGCCTCCTTTTGGATCCTTTACTTCCATGAGTCCCATGATCACTTTGGAATATAAGGAGTTGGGCTGGAAAAGAACTTAGAGAATATTTCCAAACCATTCCATTTTAAAGATGATGAAGTAGAAGCACAGCAAGATTAAGCGATATGCCCAAGATGATAACAATAATAATAGCTAATATTAATATGGTGCTTACTAGGTACCAGACACTGTGCTAAGTATTTTACAATCATGATCTCACAACAACCTTGAGAGTGGGTGGGTGAGGGTGAGAGAGAGAGAGAGAGAGAGAGAGAGAGAGAGAGAGAGAGAGAGAGAGAGAGA